>NC_059379.1:38629879-38879879 GCF_019703515.2 Myxocyprinus asiaticus
TTAGGTTGCAAATTGTTTGCAAAATGTCACATTTGCCTCTAAAAACATTTCCAAAACATATTGTATGGAAATGAAAAAGATAGGTGCACAGTGATACAAATGACTGGTTTTAATTTCTGAATGCACTTCTGTATGACAAACACTTATTCCACAGTTTAGCTGCTCCACCACTGAATCAATAATAATAAAAGTTATAGAAATTCTATAACCCAAATTCTATAACCCAAACCTTCATCACCCTTTGCACTCTATCCTTTCCTTCACATTGATAGATTGTGTGTCATTAGAATATTACATCAGTTGGAGGTGGTGCTTGTGTGAATGCTGGATGTTGTGGGAGCTGGAGGCCAGTGTTGTAGTACACGAGACTGAGTCCAAGACCAAATTTTCATGGTCTTGGTCTTGTCATGGATTCGACCCTCATCTGTCTTGGTCTTGACTCGAACACAAACTATTATACAGGTGCATCTCAATAAATTAGAATGTCGTGGAAAAGTTCATTTATTTCAGTAATTCAACTCAAATTGTGAAACTTGTGTATTAAATAAATTCAATGCACACAGACTGAAGTAGTTTAAGTCTTTGGTTCTTTTAATTGTGATGATTTTGGCTCACATTTAACAAAAACCAACCAATTCACTATCTCAAAAAATTTGAATACATCATAAGACCAATAAAAAAAAACATTTTTAGTGAATTGTTGGCCTTCTGGAAAGTATGTTCATTTACTGTATATGTACTCAATACTTGGTAGGGGCTCCTTTTGCTTTAATTACTGCCTCAATTCGTCATGGCATGGAGGTGATCAGTTTGTGGCACTGCTGAGGTGGTATGGAAGCCCAGGTTTCTTTGACAGTGGCCTTCAGCTCATCTGCATTTTTTGGTCTCTTGTTTCTCATTTTCCTCTTGACATACCCCATAGATTCTCTATGGGGTTCAGGTCTGGTGAGTTTGCTGGCCAGTCAAGCACACCAACACCATGGTCATTTAACCAACTTTTGGTGCTTTTGGCAGTGTGAGCAGGTGCCAAATCCTGCTGGAAAATGAAATCAGCATCTTTAAAAAGCTGGTCAGCAGAAGGAAGCATGACGTGCTCCAAAATTTCTTGGTAAACGGGTGCAGTGACTTTGGTTTTCAAAAAACACAATGGACCAACACCAGCAGATGACATTGCACCCCAAATCATCACAGACTGTGGAAACTTAACACTGGACTTCAAGCAACTTGGGTTATGAGCATCTCCACCCTTCCTCCAGACTCTAGGACCTTGGTTTCTAAATGAAATACAAAACTTGCTCTCATCTGAAAAGAGGACTTTGGACCACTGGGCAACAGTCCAGTTCTTCTTCTCCTTAGCCCAGGTAAGATGCCTCTGACGTTGTCTGTGGTTCAGGAGTGACTTAACAAGAGGAATACAACAACTGTAGCCAAATTCCCTGACATGTCTGTGTGTGGTGGCTCTTGATGCCTTGACCCCAGCCTCAGTCCATTCCTTGTGAAGTTCACCCAAATTCTTGAATCGATTTTGCTTGACAATCATAAGGCTGCGGTTCTCTCGGTTGGTTGTGCATCTTTTTCTTCCACACTTTTTCCTTCCACTCAACTTTCTGTTAACATGCTTGGATACAGCACTCTGTGAACAGCCAGCTTCTTTGGCAATGAATGTTTGTGGCTTACCCTCCTTGTGAAGGGTGTCAATGATTGTCTTCTGGACAACTGTCAGATCAGCAGTCTTCCCCATGACTGTGTAGCCTAGTGAACCAAACTGAGAGACCATTTTGAAGGCTCAGGAAACCTTTGCAGGTGTTTTGAGTTGATTAGCTGATTGGCATGTCACCATATTCTAATTTTTTGAGATAGTGAATTGGTGGGTTTTTGTTAAATGTGAGCCAAAATCATCACAATTAAAAGAACCAAAGACTTAAACTACTTCAGTCTGTGTGCATTGAATTTATTTAATACACGAGTTTCACAATTTGAGTTGAATTACTGAAATAAATGAACTTTTCCACGACATTCTAATTTATTGAGATGCACCTGTAGTCTCAGCCTGGACTTGGAATCGGATGAGTTGGTCTCGGCGACAACACTGCTGGAGGCACGAGAGGTTGAGGTGTGCTGGCAGATTTCTGAATGTGGAGCATTAGATGGGGTCATTGGTAAGCTGGTGTACACAGTACAGTCCTCCTTTTGGTAGGCAAGCCAACGGCATATAAATGCCTAGCAACAACACAGGACAAAGATCATCGGTTAAAATGATGAGTGAGAACACAAACAAATACTGTCTGGAATGGATACCTTCTCACCTTGGCTTCTGGAGAAACAACAGGTTTGCCAGGAAACTGAAGATCTGTGGCTTTGAGGATAGTGTTTTCCTGTAGAATGTCCTGCTGGGATTGGACATGTCCAAACGGCTAGTGACGAAACATAAGATACTGTAACTTAATGCTTAATGGAGTCAACAATAAGAAGACCTTTCTCATGTATTTAATTATCTTTTCTTCCATAAAGACTCTGGAAGAATATCACGCCCACAGACCAAACAAATGCTTAATTTGAGATTTTGGGTGGCTCCTTCCCTGCTACAAAATATTCTGGGAGCAGGTATCTAACACAAAAAAATTACAAATATTGTTGGCTGTTGAGAAACACAATGAAATCAGTTATGCATGCCGGGGTGTGTCTTTGTATGAATGTACCAGTGGGTTCCTGCTCCTTGAGACAGTAGCGCCATGCCATCAACAGAGTTATAACTGTTATCATCCATGATCTTTGATGAGGAGAAATCTGTGCTCTTGATCTCCCCACATGCTGTGCCATCTACCAACAAAATGTTACCTGAGAGAGAGGTTGGACATCATTTTAGCTTAATAGCATGTTCTTAAATAGACAAAGAATATTTAATATATTGGGAGCAAGCACATGTAAAGAGAACATGACTAAAATAGCCAAATTTGAAAGAAAAGATCATGCGGATGCTGTGGATAAAGTTGTTTGGAGTCAAATTTAATCTTCTTTATCACAGTTGCACAATTAGAAAATTTGTGAAGTTATAGTACCCCTTAGCTTCTTTATGAAAATTGGTATTCAGCCTCACATTTTCATGTTGTCTAAGTACGTGTACCAAGATTTGTTAATTTTGGATACTGGGCTCACAAGATACAGGTCAATTAGTCATTATGAGCTACACCCAAAAATGTATCGGCTCATCTGCTAAATGATAATCACACGTATTTGTATAACTTTTTGTCAGGAGCATCTCTAAATGATACATACACAATTGTGTGCAAATCAGCTACATTTATTCTAGACAAACGCCTAGGACGAGTTGGAAAAAGTACTTTTAAAAAAATCAAAGTGGTAGAGAAGTTTCTTTGTGGAAGTGAAAATTCTAATGACCAGGAGATTTGATTTGGAGGCACTGAATGATTCAAAGAAAATACAGATTGGTATTTTAGCCCTAGTGGTTCTGGAATTATTAGAAGAAAAAAAAATTAATTAGCTTGTTATAAGACAATGTACAGCTTCTTGTAGATGCCCTACTTCTGTGTATCACTTCTTATAACCATCGGCCATTCACAATTTAAGTTATTATCAGCTGAAATTTAATTGGTTGGTTGCCATTTTTGTTGATTTTTCAGGGAGGGAGACAGTTCACAGCATCATCTGATATGTTGCTAGGCCCTGGTACAGTCCTGTCGGTGTCTGGTGGCAAATGTTGTACCTCACTGGCCATAAAAATGGTTGTGCTGGTGTTCTGCTCCTCAGGACCAGTGATAAGCTCTTCAGCTCGTCGATCTATCACATATGTGGGGGCAAAGTCTTTTTTGGGTAAAAATGCACCTATTATTTGGCAAAATGCCTACCCTAAACTCTTGACTGGTTGATTGATGGTGTTGCAGCCAGTGACTAAGATCTTGCAACTATTCCTGGAACGGCATCTCACTAGCTGACTCAAAACAACTATTATGGCTGAGAGTGTCACACTTACGACTTGTTCTGAGATCTCGCTCTTTTCAATCGGAGATCTGTCACACTTGCCACGAGCCAAATGACCCTTTTCTCATGCAAAACCCATTCCCAAAATCATGGCCATGCAACCTTACAAAAAAATCTAGAGTTCTGGCAAACTAGCTGCAAACTTGCCACAAATTAAACTTATTATTACACATGCAAATGAGCTTGTGATTCGCCGCAAATGTTTACCAGGAGTTTGCAGCTCTTCACCGGTAGTGGTGAACCTGCAGCAAACCTTTGGCAACAATGAACAATTTGCCGCAAGTTTTCCGCAAAGCTCATTTGCATGTGAAAATGAACAGTGGCAAATTTACCGCAAGTTTGCGGCAAATTTGACACTAACCAAAGTTTTTGTAAGGATGTGGACAGTTGTTAAGTCAGAATGAAATAAAACAGATGTGTGACATCTTGATTTGTACATAGAGATCAAACAATGCAAAAGTGTAAATTAACTGTAACAATCTTATTAATTCTTGTTTAAAATAAAACCTGCAGTATCAGTCCAAAACAAACCTCACAGAGTCGTATCTGTGCATCTCTAGCGACCACATAATCATTTATGAAATAAAGTAAAAAGGGATATTACTGATATTTAAACAGACGATTAAAGGAATTGGCATCATAGTGTTAACTACTGTATTTATGTAGCCGGTGGGTTGTAAAAAAACAACACAGATACAAAACTGTATTTTGGGGTTTTATTCTGACAGCTGTTTAATAAAAAAAATAAATAAATAAAAAACAGCGGTCGATCAGGCCATATATTTATGAAAAAAAAAAAAAAATAAATAAAAAATAAATAGTCAAATGGAAAACGTGAATAAAATACAAAAATGAAATAAGGTACAAAGAAATACGGTAGAGGCCAGTCCTTGTATGTACTGTATGCCCAAACGTGGTCAAACTCCACACATGCAATCCATATGCATCCCAAAGAATTCTCAACTGATGAGCAAAACCGGGAGCTCTCTTGCACAATGTATCTTCTCACATCTCTAACACGAAAGAGGGTGTCGCAAAACTCCGGTTCTTAAAGGGGCCACGTCCAATTTATGACTAGAGTTAAATTTCATGAAATTTCTCCACTTGGCTACATTCTCCCCTGCTAAAAGTCATTGATGATGACTTAATACATATTTTTAACTTCTTTAACAGCTTCTCTAAATAACACACTACCCAGGCTTGTTAACACCTGAGAGAAGACTTCAGGACTGAGTGAAACAGCATTGCATGCTGATTTTGGCTCATTAAATGGATTTGAGTGTATGCCAGCATTGGCTTTTTTAGTTCTTCTTGGTGCTGGTACAGGCTTTTTCATCTCTGGTTCAGACACTGTTGGTGCTGTACCAGTGTCAACTCAACCCTCTCTGGACCATACACTCTAGGAGCTGTGTCATTGCTGGACTCAACTCTCTCTGATACCGAACCTTGTTCAATGTTCCCTGGAATTAGTACAGGTTCACCTATAAGGACTTCAGTGGCTGACACACGGTTTTCAAGGTTCACATTCTCTGTCTCTTGCAGACTAGGATATGTGACCTCTTCTAACACAATAAAATCAAGATCAGAATGCACAGCCTCAACCTACTCAGAAACAGATTCTCCCCTCGATTGTGGTGTTGTGGAAGAATGGGTTTCAGTCACCTCTGGCTCAGGAACATAGTTAACACAAGGGTGCAAGTCAACACTATGGACCCTCTTTATAGGACCACCCTCAATGAGCTCAATTGTATGTGTGGTACCCTGCACATCTACGACCCTGTATACAGTAGGACCCCATGAATCCTTTATTTTGTTCCTACCCAAAGGTCTGTGACACAAGTATACCTGCTGACCCACATCAATTACAGGGCAATAGACCTTGTCATTCAAAGTGGCAAGTCTCTCAGCAGCCTTGTGTTCAGCATATTCCCTGGCTTTTTCATGAGCTTCTTTCAATCTGTCTTGGTGAGTCACTAACCAGTCATGTTTTCTGTCCACAGTTTGCTCTTGACCTAGCAGTGTATCTATTGGAAGATGCAGGTTGACTCCAAGCAGCAAGTAATGTGGTGAGTATCCAGTGGTTGCATGTGGTGTTACATTATAAGCATAAACCAACTCAGGAAGGAGTTTTGGCCAACACTTTTTCTTTTCTTGTACATAATAGATCATGGAGTGTTCTTTTAAAGCACTCGCACTGAGCATTGCCCTGAGGCCGATAGGGTGTGGTGCTGTTTTTCTTTACACCATACATTCTATACAGCTCAGCAATCACGTCGCTTTCACAGTTTCTGCCCTGATCAGTATGCAATTGTTCAGGAACACCATATTTCATGAACCACTCTTTCAGAAGGATCTTGGCAGTGGTATCAGCCCTCTGATCCTTGGTTGGAAATGCCTGTGTGAACTTTTTGACAACATCAGTCACAATTACCACGTTCTCATGGCCATCAGAGGCAGGTTCAAACACAGTAAAATCTACTGCCACTACTTCAAGGGGCCTTGAAGCCAGAAATGGCTTCATAGGACGATGGATCCTTGGCTGTGGCATCTTGGTTAAGATGCTCCTTTGACACTTTTTAATCCACCACTCCACATCATTATACATGCCAACCCAGAAGCATTGTTGCCTCAAAAGGTTTAGTATGCGCTCAATGCCCTGATGTCCCATACTGTCATGAACACTTTCAATGACCTGTTCTTTGAGACATGAGGGTAAGAGTAGCTTTTGACATTCACCACGATGTTGATCATTCACAATGCAATAAAGCAAGCCATCCAGCTCTCTAACACACTTCCACTGCTTTATCAGTGACAGTACAGACTTTGATAGACCAGATCTCCCAAGAGTGGTGGGCTTTTGTTAATTTTCCCAAAAGGTTCTGAAAGAACTGAGAGTAGGATCTTTCAATTGAAAATCCTTCAGTTCAGCTGTTGTATAACCCGGTGTGATAGTTTCTGAGTTCGTGGGCAATGGAGGAGTCAGGAGACAGCAAACAGTCAATGTGAGTATTTTTATTACTCTTTCAGCATCACACAGAATTTAAACAAAAAGGGCTCTTGGTGGCCAAAATACGCAAACGAGTCATTGAGGTTTCACACTGCAAAGGCACATGCAGCCAACTTTATCTGGTCTCTCTCCCCCACTCTGACACTCTGGCATGCCTGATCAGGTCTCCCTCCGCCAACACTATAATGAGAGACAGGTGTTAGAGTAATTACAACCCAGGTGACGAGCCTTACCGCTCTCCCTCTCCCGCAGACAGACACATGACCATGCCCCCCATTGCCACATGCCCCCACCGCCGACTCAGGCCGGGGCAACATCCAGCCTACCTACTCCCCCCCCCATTTCTGGAGAGAAAGTCAGCCACAACCATCTGTGCCCCCGGTCTGTGGATCACCTCGAACTTAAAGGGCTGAAGTGCCAGATACCAACGGGTGGTCCGTGCGTTAGTATCCTTCATGTGGTGGTGCCATTGCAGAGAAGCATGATCAGAACAGAGGATGAAGGCCCATCCCAGCAGGCAGTAGCAGGGGGTAAGAACAGCCCACTTAATCGCATGACACTCCTTCTCAATGGTACTGTACTTTGTCTCGCTGAAGGAGAGCTTACGACTAATAAACAGTACAGGCCGTTCCTCCCCTCCCACCTCCTGCAAGAGCACCGCCCCCAGCCCCCTGTCAGATGCATCCGTCTGCAAAATAAAGGGGAGAGAGAAGTCAGGAGCATGTAAAAGCGGCCCCCCACAAAGTGTGGACTTTACCTTAAGGAAAGCCTGTCGGCACGACTCTGTCCACTGGACTGGATCGGGAGCCCCCTTTTTAGTAAGGTCAGTCAGTGAGCTGGTGACATCAGAATAACTAGGAACAAACCTCTGGTAGTAGCCGGCCAGTCCCAAAAACTGCCTTACTCAAGTAAGAGGTTTACATCTGGGCAGAGATAGATTATTATAGTGTGTTATTCTTGTGTATCAAGGTTAATGCTTGTACAGTTTACAGACCACCAAATCTGCTCATTGCTGCTAATAATACTCAAGGTATTACTGTAACTTACTGCTACCACAAATGAGATTTGCTGTGTTGTCATCCAACCACGTTGGGCTGTTTGTGCATTTCCGCCATTATGGGTGAAACCGGCACACTGAGTTTATCCATTAAAGAACCAACGACTGCGGCGGACAGATTACGAGCCGTTCACCACATCTCTGAGTGATAAAACTAACGGTTGCCGTCTATCCCACAATCGCTAAACCAGCTTCGGTGCAGTCACCCTGTTCTCTCTCTCTCGTACTATCCGACCTCTCACAAACATTCCCGCACACACATTTATCTGTTACCATATCTAATCATGTTACTGTTTAGTTTGTAATTGGAAGTCAGAAGTTTATTGACTGCATTGTATTGATTATTAATTGATTTACTGCATCAATAAACTTTGTTATACTTTATAGAGAAGTGTTTTGGTGTTGTTCTACATGCACCTGTGCCAAGGGCTGGCAGGGGGTGTCAGTGCTCGGATTCAAGCCTTCATTGTTTCCCTTTTGAATGTCCGGATGTCGACTTTATAAGAGAACAATCCTATATTGAGACTGCTATATTGTCTGGTTATTAATCCATTATTCCAGGGTGGTGCCCTGGCAATATTAATTCTTATTAATATTCTATTGATTTTGATAATTGCCAGTTATCTTTGATGATTGTTGATTTGAAGGATTAATCAGCTAATATTGATTCTAATTAATGTTCTATTGATTTGAATAATTATCTTTGATAATTATTAATTATTGCTAATAACCAAACCCGCTCCTGAATGAAGCCCCAAAAACTCCGCAATGTGATCCATTCTGACCAGCTGGAATCATGGCAGATGTAATGCACTGTCTGGAATGGATTCACTCAGCCAGGTTTCTGTGAAGTATAAGGCAACAGAGTTTGAAAAGTCCTTGTTTGTACAGGTGAGATGTAGTTTGTCCATTTTGTTAGGGAGAGAGCGGAGATTCGCTAGATGAATACTTGGCAGTGCTGTTTGAAAGCCATGCTGTCGGATGCTGTGCTTAAACATGCTGTGTTTAAACTAATGTTGTGTATTACTTATGTGTATTATGAAAATGTCTCTTTCAAATGAAAATTAATATATACACTGTCGGCCAAAAGTTTGGAATAATGTACAGATTTTGCTCTTATGGAAAGAAATTGGTACTTTTATTCACCAAAGTGGCATTCAACTGATCACAATGTATAGTCAGGACATTAATAAAGTGAAAAATTACTATTACAATTTGAAAAAAAAATTCAGAACTTCAAAGAGTTCTCATCAAACAATCCTCCACGTGCAGCAATGACAGCTTTACAGATCCTTGGCATTCTAGTTGCAAGTTTGTCCAGATACTCAGGTGACACTTCACCCCACGCTTCCTTCACCCCACACTTCCTGTAGCACTTGCCATAGATGTGTCTTGTCAGGCACTTCTCACGCACTTTACAGTCTAGCTGATCCCACAAAAGCTCATTGGGGTTAAGATCCATAGCACTCTTTTCCAATTATCTGTTGTCCAATGTCTGTGTTTCTTTGCCCCCTCTAACCTTTACTTTTTGTTTTTCTATTTCAAAAGTGGCTTTTTCTTTGCAATTCTTCCCATGAGGCCTGCACCTCTGAGTCTTCTCTTTACTGCTGTACATGAAACTGGTGTTGAGCGGGTAGAATTCAATGAAGCTGTCAGCTGAGGACTATTTCTCAAACTAGAGACTCTGATGTACTTATCCTCTTGTTTAGTTTTACATCTGGCCTTCCACATCTCTTTCTGTCCTTGTTAGAGCCAGTTGTCCTTTGTCTTTGAAGACTGTAGTGTACACCTTTGTATGAAATCTTCAGATTTTTGGCAATTTCAAGCATTGTATAGCCTTCATTCCTCAAAACAATGATTGACTGATGAGTTTCTAGAGAAAGCTGTTTCTTTTTTGCCATTTTTGACCTAATATTGACCTTAAGACATGCCAGTTTATTGCATACTGTGGCAACTCAAAAACAAACACAAAGACAACGTTAAGCTTCATTTAATGAACCAAATAGCTTTCAGCAGTGTTTGATATAATGGCAAGTGATTTTCTAGTACCAAATGATCAATTTAGCATGATTACTCAAGGATAAGGTGTTTGAGTGATGACTGCTGGAAATGGGGTCTGTCTAGGTTTGATCAAATATGACTTTTTTCAAATAGTGATGTTGTTTTTTACATCAGTAATGTCCTGACTATACTTTGTGATCAGTTGAATGACACTTTGGTGAATAAAAGTACCAATTTATTTCCATAAGTGCAAAATCTGTACATTATTCCAAAATCTTTGGCCGCTAGTATATGTGTGTGTGTATATATATATATATATATATATTCCACACCAACCTGCTGTGTCTATCTGTTTATAATGTCACTAATAAAGTTTGTGCTTAATCTTTTGTTGTGCTCATCTTAATAAAGATGTTTATTGACTGACAGTAGCTATACACACAGTAAATACACAATGTACACATTCTTTTGTCACATTCCTCTTTTACAATTGTAGTCTGTGTCTTATGGATTTAACATTTTGAATGAATTTACATTTTAACTGTACCCGAATCGATTATGTTATAGGCAAAATTTTATTGACACAGATAATGGCAATTAACATGTCAAAGATGTATGAGGTAAAATGTCCAAGATTTAGGCCAGACATTTTCTGACAGATAAAAAAGCAACAACCAACAAGTGTTTTACACCTTCACTGCTAGAATTGTGTGAAATGAAACCATGTCACTTAACATAACTTTTACTGGAAGAAAAAAAAAAAGACCGTGTTGTGTAAATGAAAGATAACACTTTATTAAGCTTTATAAACAAAAAACAGTTTAGCAAAATTTCATCATGTCCCAGTGCTTATGGTCGATGATCTCACAGTGCACAGAAGGTACAGTATATGGGCTTTGTTCACAAATATGGCAGAGAGAGCAGTCATACAGTAATGAAACAGGTGAATAGCTAAGGTCAGGCAGTGCAGAGAATTGCTTTAGTAACCTCCGTGAAGTTGGCACCCCATATAATTAAATAATTACCAAATCTATACCATTCGTTTGTGCTGATTTGTTCCGCAAAAATGAATGTCTGTGCTGGTTTGGTGTTCGAGATATTAGACATAATTTTTTTTTAGACTGTGTGACGTCACTTTCCACCCCTTGTCGTCCAAATCGCTCCAAACCGGTGCAGTTCATTTGTGCTCGGTTTGTGCCGTTAAAAGAAACATTACATTTTCCTTTCTTTGTATTAAACAAGATAGTGAAATTGCACAGGCTAAACTCCATGTCAATCACTCTCACCTGTCTGCATCATTTGTGCTGGCTTCTGGGCCTCATTTCCCAATAACGATTGATCTTAGCGATTAAGAACGTGTAACAGGGTTTAAAATGGGCAAGGAGGAGGCGAGAACCGGCTGAACAGTCGAAATAATGTTTAATGAAATCTTAAAAAGACATAAACATAAACACACGTGGCAGCTGCGTGTGGATCTCTCTCTCCCGAACTGCCGCATCCGGCTCGGCTTTATCCCTCTCCTCGGCTGATTGGCCCAATTATGACCCGGCCATGCGCACTCACCGCCCGGCCCCCGCCCTCCTCCTCATCACAGTGTGTTTTCTATGGGTGATTTTACGAAGGTATTTTTTATATGCGTTTCCCAAAACTGCTCTTAAAATGAACGTGCGAGGACGCGCTTTAAGTGCTACTTAAGAGAGACGCTGTCCATAAACGTGAAGTGCTGAAATGTGATCGTATAGTGCTGCTCGTCATTGCAACTTCATTATATTTGTTGCGTAACTTTAAAAACTTTTGTAATTTACCTCGCTTAATAAACTTAATTCACCACATAATTGCATTTTGTTTTGCAATCGTTTTGTGCAGAACGATATATTTATTTTACACAATCACTGCTTCGTTTATCAGATGTGCATTTTAATATTTCATTTTAAAAGATTGCTCTGTGGGTCGAGATTAAAGCTTCCCGGATCAGTGAAGACAGCGGAGACCCTGTGTATGGTCCTGCTAATGACAACAAGCATTAATTGAATATAACAGGGTTCACAGTGTTATTGTGGAGCACAAAATAAGGAGACGTGTGAAAGCTGCACTTTAGGGATATTCACCAATCAAAGGGAGAACTGCTCTTTACTCCCAAAAGTGATAACAGTAACAGCAATGCTACACAACATGTGCGGTACTACACAACGTGTGGTGCGGGGGAGAGCGCCCTTAGGTGTCAGAGAGGAAGAGGAGATGAGGATGAATATATGCCAATATATGACGATTTTCATGCACGGCAGCAAGTTGTTGACTTTATTCCTTCTCTGTCTAATTGTAATTTTTACAGTTCTCTGCAACAATCATGTCACCACTTTGTTGTTACCTACTAGTCCACAAATAACTTTTATTAGTTTACTTATTAATTTATCTGTTCATCCAATATTGACTACATTTATATTGACTAACCATTATTGTAACCAATATTTTATAACCAATACAATATTGACTAACCATTTTATGCATTCATTATTATTATTATTATTATTATTATCATTATTATTAGCCTTTTCGGTTAAAAAATAAATAAAATAAAATGTTTGTATACTGATATTAAATGAGCATAAAGTGTATAGTTGTTTAAATTGTATCAGGTGTAATTTCTCGTTTGTCCTGCAGGTGTCTGCATAAGTCTGTGTCCTTACGATGTTCTTAGCGCTGTACGATTACTCCAGAGCACTTGTTAATCTACAAGCATTTTCAAGTACTACTTAAGTTATGATGCTTTTGGGAAACAGTCCGCAAAATTAAGATGAATCGTAAGATTGATTCTACAATCTACTTAGGCTTATGATGCTTTTTGGGAAACGAGGCCTGGTTTGTGCCGTGTTTGGTATTGTTGAAGCATTCATTTTTGGCAAAGATTCAAATGCATCAACAAAAATTGTCCATGTTTGTGTTGGAAATTATGATTTGTTATAAGCTATATGTGAGACTGTTGAACAAAGCTGTACATCATGTTTATATAGGTTAATTATTCCGATTTTGCAAGTTAACAGCCACAGTTTTCAGCTCTGAATTTGCTTTTATTCGTTTTAATTTAGCTAGAAGCTGGCGCGACTTGCATTGACGGTGTTTGTGTAATTGCATAGGCCAGTATGGTAGATAATATTCAAAATATTTCTTCGAAATTGCAGCGCCAATGTTTCAAAACATATTAGGTGCTGTTCACGTGCTGGAATGTGTTGTTGTTGCACTAAAATTCATACAAAAGAGCAAAACGTAGGTGTTTCGACTCGAGGCGCATATTTAACAGTTTGGGTTCTTTTTTTAACTTGACATGGCATCTAAAAACACAAACAAGCTGTCAAAGACGTCCATCTAGTGCACGTTTACATTGAAATCAATTATAAAACACCGCAGACATACACAAAATCATGCTCAATGTGAAAGGCCCCTCAGTGTAAGGCTAGAACTCTTTAGAAAAGTTTGATCACACTTGCCTATTCTTTATTTTTGTTACTGCACATTTTAGAATTTAGAGTATAACATTATCAAAACTAAGAAGTAACACAAAAGTATGGAAATTATGCAGTGACCAAAATAAATTAAATCAGAAACATCTTACAGTATATTTGAACTTCTTCACTGTAGCCTTTTGTCTATTCCAGCTCTGCACACTCTGTTAATTTTCTCAATCAATTTAATGGGCCGGTTGCACCAGCTATACGTAAGTTACAACTTAGCCTAGTTGTGGTGTAAATGGGCACTAAGTCACAATTTACACTACAACTAAATATGTTAGCATTGCACCATTAAACTTGGGTAGAACGTAACCGTATAAACTAAATAATACGGAAGACTCCCAGCAGGAGTAACAGTTGGAATAAAAAAGCAGTCTGATATTTTATGACATCAATGAGCTCATGTTTTGCATGACAGGCTTCAATCCTTTCGACATATAGTATGATGTTGACATTTACACTCCATTCTAACCATTAAACCATTCTAACGGTGCAGTTTTCAGGATGTGTCGCCCAGTGTCAAATTTCAACACATTCAATATATATATATATATATATATATATATATATATATATATATATATATATATATATATATATAGGATATTAAAATGAATAAATGTCTATTTTTCCAGCCTGTTGTATTAGTATGTATTTATCACCCCTTATTATCACCCCTTATTTATTTTAGATACAGTTCATATATATTGTTATTTACATAGGGTGAATATACTATTTATTAAATCTACTTTTATTACGTATCCTATTTTAATGGGGATATAATTTATTACAGCTGACGGTTATGTGAGCAAACAAGGTTTGAACATCAACCGTAACAAGATCAAATTGAAATTCATGGCTTTTTACAGTTCTGTGTATAAATATGAAGGCTGCTTATTGGATCAATGCAGGTAATCATCATATTATGCGACTACGCATTACTTTACAGAGAGCTTACGACCTCCTAGTTAAGTCTTGCCTTAAGAACAGGTGGTGCAACCAAAGTAAGCACTGACTTAGTTACAAACTAACTAGGAGTTACTAAGCCCTTAGTGTGAATTTTACGTCCTAACTTACGTAAGACCTTACGCACAGCTGGTGCAACCTTAACCAGGTGCATCCTGGGATGCTTTTTAAACAGTATTGAATGATTTCATATGCTGGACACTTGTTGGCTACTTTTCTTTAAAAAAATACTATTAAATAAATAAATAAAAGGTTTGTATAAACATCTATAATTAGGCACAATTTATTTTCTAGTACAGAAATAAACCCAAGTGTTTGACCATAAGCCTTTAGATCAAAAGCTTCTAAGCTTATGAGAAACAAACTTAGTCAGTGTCCTTTGGACTGGTTGTGTAGGCTACATTCATTTTATATTAATGTTCTTAAT
This sequence comes from Myxocyprinus asiaticus, assembly GCF_019703515.2. Classification (NCBI taxonomy): domain Eukaryota; kingdom Metazoa; phylum Chordata; class Actinopteri; order Cypriniformes; family Catostomidae; genus Myxocyprinus; species Myxocyprinus asiaticus. Next base: position 38,644,843 of record NC_059379.1, read on the forward strand.
ATTAATTTTATTTACTAACTTTTAATATATATATATATATATATATATATATATATATATATATATATATATATATATATATATATATATATATATTATTTGATTTGTATTATATCTTGCTATGTTTTGCTATTATTGTAGATAAATATAACTGAGTTTCAAGTTTTTAAGCTTAAAGTAACCATTTAAAATGATTTAATAAGAACAATTTAGAAATTTTTACCAAACAATTTGGTCAAATTAGCTTCAGAAAAAGTGACTTTAGCTGAAAGGTGAGTAGTTTTCATCCCTGGTTTAAATATCAGACCAAATCTGTTCCTGACAGAGAAAGAGAGATGTGTTTGAATTTGATGTGGTGAAAGATAAAATCTTTGCCAAAAATGAATGCTTCAACGATACCAAACACGGCACAAACCAGAAGCACGCACAGATGATAAAGACAGGTGAGCGTGATTGACATGGGATTTAGCTTGCATGATTTCATGGCTCCCAAAAGCTATCTTGTTAAATACAAAGAAAGGAAATCGTTATGATATTTCTTTTGACAGCACAAATCGAGCACAAATGAATGACACCTGTTCGGACCGATTTGAAGTGACCGATTTGAAGTGACGTCACTGCTGCCGAAAAGTGTCTTGCTATATCTAAGGAAGGGCAAACACCATGGATCCAGATTCCATAGATACCTTTGTTGATCTCTCTTCCCTGCACTCCATCTAAAAGCCCAGCTTCAAAGAAAGGAATGCTGGAAAATGCAAGGAAAGTCACAATGATGACTTCAGCACGGTTCTTGACGCTATTCAGTCTCTCTCTGCAAAATGTGAGGTAATATTCGAAAAAGTTACATCTACGGAGACAACTGTGAGAAGCACTGATCAAGCTCTTACCTTTTTGAATGATACAGTGGAGAAACTACTAAAAGACAGCGCAAGCTACATGAGAAGATTATGGCCCTTGAAAAGTGCTCTGCTGACATGAAAGAGGAGAATAAACAATTGAAACTTCACATTTTGGAGGCGAATAGCTACCGACGAAGATGGGGACTCAGGCTTCATGGAGTGAAGGAGAACAATCAACAGGAGGACACACGGGATCTGGTAATTAACGTTCTTTGCAAGGTCTCACCGAGGATTTCTGAGAAATTACCAGAGGTGGTGGACTTGGTGCATAGAATTGGGAGGAGAAACGACAACTCTGCGAGGGTTATAATGTTCCAGTTCAGCACACGTCACTTTCGAGATGTCGTCTGGAGAGATGCAAGAGGCTCGAAGTTTCTCGAGGAAGCACATCTATGCCTAAAGGAAGATCTGTCACCAGATGAAAGAGCAGTTCGGGCCAAAGCGTGGCCTCTGGTACTAAAAGCCAGGAAAGCATCATTCAGGAGTGCCTTTGCTTACATCGAACGTAAAAAAGTTAAAATTAACGTTTAATAAATACTGAGAGAACATGGATATAGACTGATATTTGAAGGGTTTATGTTGATACTTCCAAAGCCCTAACTCTTCGTATTATTGGTTCTTGCAATTATTATTATTATTATTATTATTATTATTATTATTTTTGTTTTTGTTTTTTTGTTATCTTGTTGCATGCGAGATCCTGTTGGGTCTATTTGTGTTACTTCACTTTAAAAGAGTAACTAGTTAACAAGGTTTTACGTTTTTGTTTATTGTTCTTGTTCTTGGATGCCAGATTTGAATTTTGGGAAAATACATATAATTTCTCTAAATGTTAGAGGTCTAAGTGATATCAATAAAAGAAAGGCACTTTTTCAGTAAACAAAGGGAGGCTCAAATAATTTTCTTTCAAGAAACGCACTCTTGTGATGCTTACTCAAATTTCTCGAAAGCACACTGGGGTGATTTTTGTCATGGCACAAACCATTCAGCAGGGGTCGCTATTTTCTTAAATTCAGAGGAAATTTAGTGAAAACAATTTATTCTGGCGAGGGAAAATTTATTATAATTGTTTTAAACATGGATAATACGAAGTTTATTATATGTAATATTTATGGAGATAATAACAACTCTTTGAATTCATGTATGTTTAAAAAAATGTGTCAAGTCTTATTAGACTTCAAAGGTAAATATGAGGATGCACATCTGCTGTTAAGAGGAGACTTTAATGAGGCCCCCAATGATTCTGTGTACAGATTCCCACTGAGAACTGGCACTTCTAAAGTCTTCGATTTGCTTTGTGATAACTTGCATGTTACAGATGCCTGGCGCTTCTTATATCCACATAACAGGGAATACACCTGGGCCAATCATTCTCTCACTCTTAAAGCTACACTATGTAACTTTTGGCCCTCTAGCTGTTAAAAAATAAAACTGCACGTGTCTTGCGGAAGAACATTGTTTTGTTTGTGGTTCGGCTCTACTCTGCGTGAATGAATGTGGTTTGAGGCACCAGTGTACACTGGATACAGGACATCTTATCAGAGCGAATGGACAAATAAATAATGAAAGAAAGAAAAAGATGGATATTCAAAAACATGTCATCTGAGCAGATAAGTGCCATATCTTATGCTGTTGTTTTGACTTATTGGAAACATTGATGTTTTGAAATAGATGACGTTACAAAAGTTAGGCAACGTTTGTTAACATTAGACATAACGATTGCTTGTCTGATAAGGTCAAACGTTGTAAAGTTTTTATAACTGCAGGATATTCTGGCCAAATAGACCATGGTAGTAACTAATTTATAGATTGTCATTGTTACCAACCAGTGGTCAACATCATTTCAAGACTCACATGTTCTTGGCAAGCCTAGGACTAAAGGATTTACTTATATAAATTATTGCTGTTATAAAGAAAAATACACATGTGTGCTAGCAAGTGAAAAGTTCTGCACCGATTACAGAATAATTATTGTATTTCACTACACACACACAGACGTGTGTCTCTGGGTCGCTTTTAAATCCTTTCAGATCTCGGAGTTGTCGCCACCTCTGAAATGCCAAGCCAATGTTGATTCGGGTTTTATTACGAACTCTTTCGCTTTCCCTTTTTGCTTGTAGACTCTGTTCTGTTCAGGGTTTCTTTTTTCTTTTTCTTTTTTCAGTTAACATTTTTATTGATTCATAGACTTAACACAAAGAAAAACATATATACTGTTGCAATCGAAATTATTCAACCCCCCCAAGACAGTAAGGATTTACAAAGGTAAGCTTTTCTGATGACCCAGAATTTTTAAACTTTACATCTATATCAGTTGAGTGACACATTCAAAGTCATAGTGTGAATATATAACCTACTATTTCTAAATAGCAGGATTTTTTAAAAATACAGCCATGTCATAATTATTCAACCCCTATTGCATGTAGCTGTTTCTTAAATATGTAAGGCTACACAAGTAATTGTTTTAAAACAAAATTAAGTCATCAATCTGCAATGGCACTTATTTAAGTTTTAAAATGTACGTTTAGTGTTGTAAGCAAAAATGTATTTCTATACAAATAATAGAATAATTTTTATTGCAACTGTATAATGAATCACATTTAACATTAAACCCCCCCAGTCACCCACCCCGACCCCCAACAAACACCCCCACGGTCCCAATAGGAATACACACACAAAGCAGTTTTTTTTTTTTTTCTTGCCTTGGAACAAAAGGAATATTAGAAGAAACTCTTTGACTGCTTTAAAAATTAATGATAACATAATAAAAACCCTTTTCAAATAACACAATATATACATTAATTCTATAACAAACTATATAATTAAAATTATAATTAAAATAAAGCCAGATCATTCTTTAAAAAACAAAATTATTCACTCCAGTAATCTAAGATCAGTTTAGAAACATTTGCGAAGCTAAACTTTCTTTAGAAGAACTCACAGAGGCAGCTCATTCTATGAAAAAAGGCAAGTCCCCAGGTTCAGATGGTCTGACCATCAAGTTTTATATACACTTTTGGGAAATAATTAAGATACCATTGCTTAGAATGTATATTGATTGTATTAATAATGAAGAAATGTGTACAACCATGAAACAAGGTCTTATTACCCTGATACCAAAACCAGAAAAAGATCCTCTTTGCCTTGATAACTGGAGGCCAATTAACTTATTGAATACAGATGACAAAATCTACTCATTATTTTATGTGAAAAGGTTAAAAACAGGTTTAGCTGAGATAATCAATGAAACTCAAACCGGTTTTATGTCTAAAAGTCATATAAGTTGTAATATCAGACTGATATTAGATCTTATTGATTATGCACACTGCATTAACTCAGACTCAATTCTATTGCTTTTGGATTTCTACAAAGCATTTGACACCATCGAACACAATTTTCTGTTTCAGCTTCGGTGAAAATGTAATTGAAATAGTCAAAATGATATGCAAGGATATTAATAGCTCTGTCATCTTACAATATGATACCTCTAACAGATTCCCTATAAAACAAGGGGTAAGGCAAGGTTGTGGAATATCTCCTTTTTTGTTCTAAACAGTTGTAGAATTACTCTCCGTAAGTATTAGAAATAGCTTTAATATAAAAGGTTTGTCAATTTCTGACAGGGAGATAAGGATCTCACAACTTTCCGATGACACAACTCTGTTTTTGAAAAATAAAGAGCAAATTGGTGAAGCTCTAAATATTATCAGCTTATTTTCGGATGCATCTGGCCTGAAATGAAACATTCCTAAATGTGAAATCCTCTGTTGATATGAAACTCAAGAAACCTCAGTGGATAAAATACCCATTAGAGATAGTCTAAAGTACCTTGGTATTCATATTTCAGAAAAGTATTCTGTAAGGCAAGACATACATTTTTCATCCAGACATAAAAAAGCAAAGTTAACCACGAGTATTGACGCTGACTACCACCCCTGGAGTCACGAGTTCGAATCCAGGGTGTGCTGAGTGACTCCAGCCAGGTCTCCTAAGCAACCAAATTGACCCGGTTGCTAGGAAGGGTTGAGTCACATGGGGTAACCTCCTCATGATCACTATAATGTGTGGTTCTCGCTCTCGGTGGGGCACGTTGTGAGTTGTGCCTGGATGCCACGGAGAATAGTGTGGGCCTCCAGATGCCCTACGTCTCCGCAGTAACGTGCTCAACAAGCCACGTGATAAGATGCACGGATTGACGGTCTCAGACGCGGAGGCAACTGAGATTTGTCCTACGCCACCCGGATTGAGGCGAGTCACTACTCCACCACGAGGACTTGGAGCGCATTGGGAATTGGGCATTCCAAATAAAAAAAATAAATAAAAAAAAAGCAAAGTTAATGTTCAATAATTGACTTCAAAGAGATTTATCCTTTCTTGGCAGAGTCCTTCTAACAAAAGCAGAAGGTTAATCTTGTTTTATATACCCAGCTATATACATATATATATATATACAGGTGTGTCTCAATAAATTAGAATGTCGTGGAAAAGTTCATTTATTTCAGTAATTCAACTCAAATTGTGAAACTCGTGTATTAAATAAATTCAATGCACACAGACTGAAGTAGTTTAAGTCTTTGGTTCTTTTAATTGTGATGATTTTGGCTCACATTTAACAAAAACCCACCAATTCACTATCTCAAAAAATTAGAATATGGTGACATGCCAATCAGCTAATCAACTCAAAACACCTGCAAAGGTTTCCTGAGCCTTCAAAATGGTCTCTCAGTTCTCAACAAATTAGAATACATCATAAGACCAATAAAAAAAACATTTTTAGTGAATTGTTGGCCTTCTGGAAAGTATGTTAATTTACTGTATATGTACTCAATACTTGGTAGGGGCTCCTTTTGCTTTAATTACTGCCTCAGTTCGGTGTGGCATGGAGGTGATCAGTTTGTGGCACTGCTGAGGTGGTATGGAAGCCCAGGTTTCTTTGACAGTGGCCTTCAGCTCATCTGCATTTTTTGGTGTCTTGTTTCTCATTTTCCTCTTGACAATACCCCATAGATTCTCTATGGGGTTCAGGTCTGGTGAGTTTGCTGGCCAGTCAAGCACACCAACACCATGGTCATTTAACCAACTTTTGGTGCTTTTGGCAGTGTGGGCAGGTGCCAAATCCTGCTGGAAAATGAAATCAGCATCTTTAAAAAGCTGGTCAGCAGAAGGAAGCATGAAGTGCTCCAAAATTTCTTGGTAAATGGGTGCAGGGACTTTGGTTTTCAAAAAACACAATGGACCAACACCAGCAGATGACATTGCACCCCAAATCATCACAGACTGTGGAAACTTAACACTGGACTTCAAGCAACTTGGGCTATGAGCTTCTCCACCCTTCCTCCAGACTCTAGGACCTTGGTTTCCAAATGAAATACAAAACTTGCTCTCATCTGAAAAGAGGACTTTGGACCACTGGGCAACAGTCCAGTTCTTCTTCTCCTTAGCCCAGGTAAGATGCCTCTGACGTTGTCTGTGGTTCAGGAGTGACTTAACAAGAGGAATACGACTGTAGCCAAATTCCCTGACATGTCTGTGTGTGGTGGCTCTTGATGCCTTGACCCCAGCCTCAGTCCATTCCTTGTGAAGTTCACCCAAATTCTTGAATCGATTTTGCTTGACAATCATAAGGCTGCGGTTCTCTCGGTTGGTTGTGCATCTTTTTCTTCCACACTTTTTCCTTCCACTCAACTTTCTGTTAACATGCTTGGATACAGCACTCTGTGAACAGCCAGCTTCTTTGGCAATGAATGTTTGTGGCTTACCCTCCTTGTGAAGGGTGTCAATGATTGTCTTCTGGACAACTGTCAGATCAGCAGTCTTCCCCATGATTGTGTAGCCTAGTGAACCAAACTGAGAGACCATTTTGAAGGCTCAGGAAACCTTTGCAGGTGTTTTGAGTTGATTAGCTGATTGGCATGTCACCATATTCTAATTTTTTGAGATAGTGAATTGGTGGGTTTTTGTTAAATGTGAGCCAAAATCATCACAATTAAAAGAACCAAATACTTAAACTACTTCAGTCTGTGTGCATTGAATTTATTTAATACACGAGTTTCACAATTTGAATTGAATTACTGAAATAAATGAACTTTTCCATGACATTCTAATTTATTGAGATGCACCTGTATATATATGTTTTTGTTTTTTTTGCATGACTTATTTAAAATTGTCTCTCAGAACACTGAACAACAAAAAAAGTGTCAACATTGTCAAACTGTATGATGAATTATTAAATTTGTCTTAATTCATTTGTAATTCTATTACCGTTTTAGTAGTTATTTATCTTTTCCTTTGCCTTTTTATCTCCTTTCTGTTTCAATGATATCCAATGTTATTATTTTCATTATTGTTGGAAATGATTGGTTTTAGTATTTGTAAGACTCAAACCTGTCATCTTTACCAAAAGAAAATAATAAAAAAAAAATAATAATAATATATATATATATATATATATATATAGGAGTGGCATGTGGGAGAGGGGGTGTGTCTTATAACTGAGTTGAAAGTTCTTTGGTTGCTCCCATGAGTCAACAGTCCAATGGCATTTTTTAAAACTTGATTCTCAATTGGAGAAAGAAAAGGAAAAGCAAAACGAAAAAGAAAAGCCATTATCTTTTTAAAATGCAATTTAAAAGGTGTTTTTAAAGTGCATTAAAATGTGCATTTAAAAGACTCATTAAAGTACTCATTTATTGCTACATTTAATGACATTTTAAACATGAAAATATGATTTATCAATGCATAATTTTGTTAAATATAATGACATTTTTAAACATTAATTAAATAAGCACATTTAAATGTGTCTTTTTATTTGTCCATTTATAAATTGACACATTTATTCAAGTTTTTATTTTCAAATTAATAGATTGATAATTTATTCCTTCATTCTTTTTTAATTGGTACTCCTGGCCTTCAGCAGGTATGGACCGACGAATGGTAAAAGAAAAGGAAAAGTCAAATAATAATAATAAGAAAAGCAATTGACAAATGCTATTTAAAAGGTGCATTTAAAAATGACTTATTAATGTGCTGTTTTATTGCTAAATATAAGTATATTTTAAAACGTGAATTAACACATTTAAATGTCTATTTATTTGTCCATTTATAAATTGGTTTATTCACATTTTTATTTTCAAATTAATAGATTGATAATTTAATTTCTTCATTCTTTTTTAAATGGCACTTATTTATTATTTTGCATTAATGGGTGCATTTATTTATTTGTATATCTCCTCACACAGTTAATTATTTATATATTTATTTACTTGCTTGCTTTTCTAGCGATAGTTTATTTACACTGCTTTGCTAAACATGGAATGAACCATTTAGGTCAGCATTTGATCGTGTCTTTCAAATGTAATCAAATGTATTTATATAAATTGTTTAGTTGTGTGGAGTGCGGTCAAATGTACATATGTAAAAAATGATCACCGCAGTTGTTACAGAAATATTGTCAGCACATATGCATCCTAGGCAACAAGAGAAACTGATGATGAAAACGTTCAAAGAAAATGCGCTGAAAAGAAACAAAATGGAATTTAAACACATTCTTGGGTAACCATTACATTTCTATATGACCATTGTTTTCATATGTGCTTGATATTGTGAGATCTAATTTAGATTTTTAGCAGATCTAAATGTTTCTCTACAGTTTTCATAATTTGTAAACAATAGCCCTTATATTTTAAAATGATTATGTTTGTCACGATTCACTGTTGTCTGCCCTGTGTTTTGCCCTGTCATCTGTTCCCCCTGGACTACACTTCCCATAATCCCCTGCCCTGATCACTTCCAGCTGTTCCCTATTGTTCTCACCTGTGTTTCATTTAGTCATTATTCTTTGTGTATATATATGCCCTGTTGTTTGCTTGTTGGTTGTCAGTTGTTGTAGATGTATATGTGTTTTGACCTCCTGTTTACCGACCAGTTGCAATCGTTGATGTTTCCTGTGTTCCTGTGTTTTCCCCTCATAGTTGTTTTCTTTGTTCCTGTGTTTACCCTGTTATTTTGTACTTTGTTGATTTATTTATTATTAAAGTTTGCCGCACCTAGATCTAGCATCCCGTGATGACCTTCCTCACGTTATAGAACAACTGACCAAACCAAAATGGATCTAGCGGCACACTTTATTCAGTTAAGCCGAGCAAACTTATCCATCAGCAAATACTCACATCATTTTAGCATCATTACCACAGAGGTCGCTCCCAAGCCTCTGTCTACGGCCACGACCACAGAGGTCGTTCCCGAGCCTCTGTCAACGGCCATGACCACAGAGGTCGTTCTCGAGCCTCTGTCTACGGCCACGACCACAGAGGTCGTTCTCGAGCCTCTGTCTACGGCCACAACCACAGAGGTCGTTCTCGAGCCTCTGTCTACGGCCACGACCACAGAGGTCGTTCTCGAGCCTCTGTCTACGGCCACGACCACAGAGGTCGTTCCCAAGTCTCTGTCTATGCCCACGACCACAGAGGTCGTTCCCAAGTCTCTGCCTGTGTTCTCGACCACAGAGGTCGTTCCCGAGTCTCTGCCCATGTTCTCGACCACAGAGGTCGTTCCTGAGACTTTGTCTACGGCCACGACCACAGTGGTCGTTCCCGAGTCTCTGTCTACGGCCACGACCACAGAGGTCGTTCCCGAGTCTCTGTCTACGGCCACGACCACAGAGGTTGTTCCCGAGTCTCTGTCTACGGCCACGACCACAGAGGTCGTTCCCGAGTCTCTGTCTATGCCCACGACCACAGAGGTCGTTCCCGAGTCTCTGCCCGTGTTCTCGACCACAGAGGTCGTTCCCGAGTCTCTGCCTGTGTTCTCGACCACAGAGGTCATTCCCGAGTCTCTGTCTACGGCCACGACCACAGAGGTCATTCCCGAGTCTCTGCCCATGTTCTTGACCACAGAGGTCGTTCCTGAGTCTCTGCCCATGTTCTCAACCACAGAGGTCGTTCCCGAGTCTCTGCCCATGTTCTCGACCACAGAGGTCGTTCCCGAGTTCCTGTCCATGCCCACGACCACAGAGGTCATTCCCAAGTCTCTGTCCATGACCACAGAAGTAGCTCTCAAGACTCTGCTCATGCTCACGACCACTGAGGTCACCTCCCAGTCATCCTGGACTCTTAGCTTCGAGTCTGCCATGGCTCCGCCTTCCACGGCTCTGCCCCTTGAGCCTTCCACGGCTCCACCTTCCACGGCTCTGCCCCTCGAGCTTCCCACGTCTCCGCCTGCTACGGCTCTGCCTTCCATGGCTCTGCCCCTCAAGTCTCCCAAGTCTTCCACAGCTCCAGTCCCTAGTCTGTGGTCACCTCCCAGGCCTTCTGACCCTGTCTCTAGTTTGTGCCCACCAACCAGGCCTCCTGATCCAGTCCCTAACCTGGGTCTCCTGGTCATCCGCTTTTTCTGCTCTGGTCTTCTGGGTCTCCTGGCCATCTTCTTGATATACTCTGGTCTTCTGGCCGTCCACCTGATCTGCTCTGGTCTTCTGAGTCTCCTGGCCATCCACCTGGTCTTCTGGGTCTCTGGAATCTGCTATATCTGCTAGAATGCTATGTCACGATTCACTGTTGTTTTCCCTGTGTTTTGCCCTGTCATCTGTTCCTCCTGGACTACACTTCCCATAATCCCCTGTCCTGAGCACTTCCAGCTGTTCCCTATTGTTCTCACCTGTGTTTCATTTAGTCATTAGTCAACCTCCTGTTTACCGACCAGTTCCAGTCGTTGATGTTTCCTGTGTTCCTGTGTTTTCCCCTCATGATTGTTTTCTTTGTTCCTGTGTTTACTCCGTTATTTTTTACTTTGTTTGTTTATTTATTATTAAAGTTTGCCGCACCTAGATCCAGCCTCCCGTGACCTCCTTCCTCACGTTATAATGTTGTTTGTTGTTTCGTTTCTTTTCTTTTCTTCTTTTTTTTTTCAAAGTAAAGTTGATCAAAAAATATTTGTTAGTTAAAAGTATAAGTCATGTTTGTTTTTCAGCCAGATCTTAGGAAGGAATTTATGGCCATACCATAAACAATTATAATTCAATATAAAGTACACCCTGTGACTATTTTAGGGTGGTTTCACATATAGTACGTTTTAAGTGAACCAAACCCAGTTGGGTTAAATTGAACCAGAAAGGGAATCAGCTGCAAATGACCTCAGTGCTTTTGGTGTTCACAATGTAAGTGGACTTAAAAGAGGACCCAGTTTCTTTTTTGGTCCTCTTCACATTAATGTGGTCTCAGACCCCTTGTTGTTCACACCACAGCTCCTTAAGAACTCAGACCCCATTGCAGCTAGGGCTGTCACGATTATGAAATTTGGCTGACAATAATTTTTCATAAATAATTGTGATTATTATGTTAAGCAATTGTCATACATATGGTCATACTTCTTAAGGTTCACATATGCTTATTACAGGTAGGCCTATACCTTAAGTAGTAATTTATTGATGTTTAACTTGAAATCATATAATAAAATGGGGCTATATGATTACTTAAAAGAATATTGCATTTCTCATTAAAAATTATTGCACAGGGATAGAATTACATAAAAATGTATATTTCATTTATGAAACCCAGACGACACCAGCAGTTATATTACATTATGCAATAGTAATAATGTATACTGTATTTCTGTCCTAAATTCTTCACTCTCTCATGTTATGTTAAGGCTCTCAGATAAAACCTACAAGCCCTTATTTCACATGAAGGAAAACATTTGAAATTCTTTGTGCATTTGAAAATATGTTTCTTTATCTATAATCTCGAGAGTAATGTAGCAAGCAAGCGTCTCCTGCGTGCCATTTACATTGTGTATATGGGACAAGAACATTTGCCATTGTGCAAATAAAATCCTCGCTTGTATTTTCTTGGGAGTTTAGTGCAAATCTCCTGAGACGGTATGCCCAACACACTCTCACAGGGAAATCGTAAGGATTAGTACGACTTTTCTAAATTTGGCTAATTTGTATGATATTGTACAACTGCACTATTGTTCTGACTTTCACTACAGCCAATGACGCTGCTGTAGTTGAAATATTCTTCTAAAAATCTTCACTTGTGCTATACAGAACAAAGACAGTCATACACATCTGAGATGTCATGAGGGTGAGTAAATGATGAGATAATTTTCCTTTTTGGGTGAACTATCCCTTTAAGACATGTTTGTTTGCAACTGAGTGCAATTTAGCAATACATAATTAGAAAAACTGAATCATATCCATAAAGAAATTGACAAACAAATCATGTTACAGGGTATTTATTCGTATCTTCTATAAAATCAAAGACACACTGCGGCTTCCTACAACCTATTCACCCCATGCCAAGCACTTCTGTAAAAAAAAAAAGCAACACAATTTATAAAGCAGTGTTAGGAATAAATAATGCTTTTGTGAAATAAACAAAAGCATTAGAGAAACATAATTCAATCCAGCTAAAAGAAAATGTAAAACTAGATAGGTAAAGTTTGTTAAGACAATGATGAAAATCTGAAAGTTGAAAAGAGTTGCTTGAAAGCTTGAAGTCATAATGTTATACAGGCCTTACAGTCAGAAAGAATTTCAGACAGACAGAATAAAAGACAAACAGACAGACAGATAAGTCAGATAGACAGACAGAATGCCAGACAGACAGAAAGTCAGATAGACCATCAGTTCATTAATAAAGGCCCCAGCACACTCACAGAGAAGTTCTTCTTTATTCTCCGCTCAGGTGTATTATTTGAGTTGTAAAATCATCATTTTTAGAGTCGTTTTATGGTTTGTTGACATTACATCATCATGGCAATGAAGTTATATAACTTTACACAAAAAAGGTTAAGCGATTTTATCACACTAAAACAATTTTAACAAGCATATTGTTTACGTCTTGTGACTATACTTCTGAAACAGTGAGTATTTTAATGTTAATGGATTGGCCCCATTCACTTCCAGTGCTGTTCACTGCATCATCAATTGCATCGCTACAGTGACTCACTGTAACCCAGATTTTTGCTTTTCTTTTTTTAAGAAAAGGAGGGACGAGTCAAATAAATTTTTGTGGTTATCAATATTATGCCGCAAATGCTGTCGATTGAGCTTAACTTGTATTGAACACGGAATATTCCTTTAAGTGGTTGCTAAGGTCATCTAATTGCTAGGGTCTTCTAGTTGGTCAGTAGTTTGCTAGTGTGTCGTGAGGAGGGGGTGCAAGTAGCAAAATATCATTTGAAAATTGAAAACACACACACACCTGTTGGTGCGGCTATCCTTATGAGGACTCTCCATAGACACAATGATTTTTGTACTTTACGAACTATAGATTCTATCCCCTAATCCTAATCCTACCCCTAAACCTAACCCTCACAAAAAACTTTCTGCATTTTTACATTTTCAAAAAACACATCATTTACTATGTTTTTTAAGCGATTTGAATTATTGGGACACTAGAAATGTCCTCATAAAACACATTTATAGCATTACACCCTTGTAATTACCAGTTTGTAACCTAAAAAAAGTCCTCGTAAACCACTCAAACCTGCTCACCCCCCCCCACCCCCACCCCCCCACACACACAAAACACCTTAATAAAGTGGTTTTATTCCAATAAACAATATGATTTAAAATGCCTAAATCAACCTTAATATATTAAGCTACACTAACAAATGTTTTAAGGGTTAGATCAAGTAGAAATAACACCTATATGCAACAGTTGCATGTAACCACTTCACAGTGCAATGCAGTCAAGTTGATTAATATTTTTCAATTGAATAAACCCAGTTAATTTAATGTTACTACGTAATGCACACTTGGATTACCTGAAAAAATTTTTTTACAGTGTAAGCTTCTCATTAAATTCTGCATCAGCAAAGATGTTAGCACAGTACTTGAAAGGTCCAGGTGTAACATACGTCCCTTTTCTGAGAATAGAATGGTGAACCTGCAATGACAGGTTTGAATGATAAATAGCCAATTACTTTTTCACTGCTTACAACACAGAATCATGCACAAATTATTTCTGCATTGCTGCATTACTGTCTGTTCAGGGTACTTTAAGCAGGCAGCATGTCAGAGACCTACAGTACTCAACTGACACAGTCATATTTTCAATGTGCAAGGAAAGTGTTTTATGTAAAAGTGAGGAACTTATTTGGGATGAACACTAATCTCAATTAGCAATAACAAACTGAATTGTAACACATGAAATTACAATGAACAACCTCATCAATACTTTTGGAAGAAAAGTAATGTACAGTAATGATTGGCCACAAATTTTTTTTATTAAAACATTAAAGCATGTAAAATGCCACAGGAGGACATCTAGGAACAGATAATGATGTGATTACATATCAAGTTAGGAACCGCTGAATAATTTGTTATTGAAACAAACTGTACGAAAGAACAGAGTCAAATGTATTAACACTAAAATAACTACAATATATATATATATATATATATATATATATATATATATATATATATATATATACATACAGGTGCATCTCAATAAATTAGAATGTCGTGGGAAAGTTCATTTATTTCAGTAATTCAACTCAAATTGTGAAACTCGTGTATTAAATAAATTCAATGCACACAGACTGAAGTAGTTTAAGTATTTGGTTCTTTTAATTGTGATGATTTTGGCTCACATTTAACAAAAACCCACCAATTCACTATCTCAAAAAATTAGAATATGGTGACATGCCAATCAGCTAATCAACTCAAAACAACTGCAAAGGTTTCCTGAGCCTTCAAAATGGTCTCTCAGTTTGGTTCACTAGGCTACACAATCATGGGGAAGACTGCTGATCTGACAGTTGTCCAGAAGACAATCATTGACACCCTTCACAAGGAGAGTAAACCACAAACATTCATTGCCAAAGAAGCTGGCTGTTCACAGAGTGCTGTATCCAAGCATGTTAACAGAAAGTTGAGTGGAAGGAAAAAGTGTGGAAGAAAAAGATGCACAACCAACCGAGAGAACCGCAGCCTTATGAAGATTGTCAAGCAAAATCGATTCAAGAATTTGGGTGAACTTCACAAGAAATGGACTGAGGCTGGGGTCAAGGCATCAAGAGCCACCACACACAGACATGTCAAGGAATTTGGCTACAGTTGTCGTATTCCTGTTGTTAAGCCACTCCTGAACCACAGACAACGTCAGAGGCGTCTTACCACGGCTAAGGAGAAGAAGAACTGGACTGTTGCCCAGTGGTCCAAAGTCCTCTTTTCAGATGAGAGCAAGTTTTGTATTTCATTTGGAAACCAAGGTCCTAGAGTCTGGAGGAAGGGTGGAGAAGCTCATAGCCCAAGTTGCTTGAAGTCCAGTGTTAACTTTCCACAGTCTGTGATGATTTGGGGTGCAATGTCATCTGCTGGTGTTGGTCCATTGTGTTTTTTGAAAACCAAAGTCACTGCACCCGTTTACCAAGAAATTTTGGAGCACTTCATGCTTCCTTCTGCTGACCAGCTTTTTAAAGATGCTGATTTCATTTTCCAGCAGGATTTGGCACCTGCCCACACTGCCAAAAGCACCAAAAGTTGGTTAAATGACCATGGTGTTGGTGTGCTTGACTGGCCAGCAAACTCACCAGACCTGAACCCCATAGAGAATCTATGGGGTATTGTCAAGAGGAAAATGAGAAACAAGAGACCAAAAAATGCAGATGAGCTGAAGGCCACTGTCAAAGAAACCTGGGCTTCCATACCACCTCAGCAGTGCCACAAACTGATCACCTCCATGCCACGCCGAATTGAGGCAGTAATTAAAGCAAAAGGAGCCCCTACCAAGTATTGAGTACATATACAGTAAATGAACATACTTTCCAGAAGGCCAACAATTCACTAAAAATGTTTTTTTTATTGGTCTTATGATGTATTCTAATTTGTTGAGATAGTGAATTGGTGGGTTTTTGTTAAATGTGAGCCAAAATCATCACAATTAAAAGAACCAAAGACTTAAACTACTTCAGTCTGTGTGCATTGAATTTATTTAATACACGAGTTTCACAATTTGAGTTGAATTACTGAAATAAATGAACTTTTCCACGACATTCTAATTTATTGAGATGCACCTGTATATAAGGACTGTAGGAGAAATAACTTAATTGTAGTGACTGGTTGATTTAGTCTTCTTTTTTTTTTAGAGGGATGAGTTGAAGCAGTCAACAAGTGTCCAGCATGCATGGGTACTCGTTTAATGCTGTTAAAAAGCATCCCAGGTGGCACTTCATGAAGTTGGTTGAGAGAATTCCCAGAGTGTGCTTTAAAGCTCAAATATAAGATAGTTTTTATTTGCTTAACTTTTCTAATCTCTACATAATTTACCATTTCCATTTGTATTGTTCTATAGTTGTAATGACATTTGACTGATAGTGTAGTTTAATCCAAATGTATTTACCCTAATGTTCCTACAAACCCACATTACATTCTTTCTTCCATAAAGCACAAAGGAAAAAATAAATCTCACAATATTTCACCACATAAAGAATGTAAATATTTATGTTGCCCTGTCAAGCTCCAAAAAGGAAAAAAAGAAAAAGAAAGAAAAGCCAAATTACAGCAATAGTAGTCGATACAACTAAGTCTTCTGAAGCCATATTATAAGTGATAATCAGACCAAAATTAAGTTGTTATTCACAAAAATCTTTCAACTCAATGAGGTGGCTCCCGAATCAAATGTGGCCACAGGACTTGGAACACATGATTCATATTGGCTACTTTTAAGTTTTTGTTTTTTTTTCTTTTCTTTTGGAGCTTGACAGCTTGGAGTCACTATTCAGTTTCATTACATGGCAAAAAGTTGTGTGAAGACTTAAATATTACTAAAAATATTTTTATTTTGTGTTCCACAGAAAAATGGGTTTGGAGTGACATTGGGGTGAATAAATAATGACACAATTTTCATTTTTGGATGAACTTATTTTAATGAGTGGTATCAAAATTTACAAAATTGTTGAACATTCACTTAATGTCTTATCTGTAGTTTGATTTGCTGTCTTTAATTTTGTTTTCATTTAATGCATGGTACTAAAGAGTTATAAAGAGTGTATGATCTTAATCAGCCTCCTTTCAACGAAAATTCTGTCATCACTTACTTCTTCCAAACCTTTATGACTTTCTTTACTCCATGGCACACAAAAGTGATGACACAAAATTACATAATTTTCATTTTTGGGTGAACTAACCCTAATGTTTAAGCTTTCTTCGCTTTTGCAAAGAACACACCAGTCACGTCATCGACTCCCACCTTCATGTCAGGTGGTAGGTGGTAAATGCACAGCTGCAGCAGCTCATATCCGCTGGCCTTCAGGCTGGCACACACTTGAACCTCATCCAGAGGAACCACAGGGATGCACAGCCCCGGCGCGCCCATGTAGAAGCTCTCTCCCAGGGCACCGATGAGCAGCAGGTGACCCCCTTTCTTAAGCAGGCTAGAGATGTGACCCAGGGCTCGGGTGAAGGAAGGCAAGTCAGGACTTACGCTCTCCAGACAGAAAGACGACACTAGGCAGTCTGCTCCGCACTGAGGCAGGGACCCGGGTGATAATGGGCAAGACTGGTGGACATCGATGGGCAGAACATCAGACACAACAGAGCGAAGACGTGCTGCTTTCTCTGCCCATGCTGATGAACTGCAGAGAATATAAAAGATCCAGGACACATCAGATATGCAATAATCAGATATCAAAGCTTTTTTGAAGAGGTACCTCTGTGGAGATTTTATTCCTAATAACAGACCAAACTGAGTTTGGATTGCCATGAAAGTGACTGGTGGTCAGGCGACTTTTTGCCTGCACCACCAACACGTTACCCTTTGTCCTTATGTTAAACGTCATTCTGGTACCATATTCAATTTGTTTTGGAGGATTCCAATTTTTTTTTTTTAATTAAATCAATTAGCTTTCTGTCATCATTTACTCATTGCTATATCATTTAATTTTTATTTTGTTTGTCGTGGGACATAAAGGGAGTTTTGAAAAGCTTTGACTCAAAAAGCTATATTCCAAGTCTACGAAAGCCATATGATTGATTTGTGTGAGGAACAGGCCAAAGTGTTGCTTTATGTAAACACCGTAGTTAAACTTTTAAAAATCTCGAGACTCCTGCCTTCTGTTCTGCAAAGGCTGCGATTTAATGAAATAAATATAGTTTGCATGTGCTGCGTACTTCAAAATTAAATATGTGAATCCGACTCCTCATACACTGAAAACACTTCATCATGAGCATATCACTCGCTCTGTGTGTAGTAGATGACAGAGTGCAGAGTGTCCATTCACTGTGAACTGTGCAGCACATAAAGAATCTATATTTATTAAATAAAATTGCAGCCTTTTGTGTTTTAATAAGTCATGTAGCGACCTACTTTTCCATTTGAGAAACTATTGTCAAAAACTGAAAGGGCTTCACTCAGTTTTCTGCCAAAATAAAAACTCAATTTAAATGTAAAAAAATTAAAAAATAAATACAGTATATCACTACTGTACGGTCATGTAATATTTACTGTAATACTACTACTACAACTACTACTACTAAAAATAATAAATCAATAATAATTGTCTTATATTCAAGCAATATCTCACATCTGTGATGCTCTGTTGTATAGCACTTTATTATTTGACAACAAACAACTCCAATGTTCTGTATAAAAGCACTTTATTTCATAAAAATAATGCAATGTAATATTAAAAATTATTTATTTTTTTATTTGATTAAACTTTTAATTAATTCATTTATTTATACACCTTTTTGATAACAAAATCGAAATAAACTGTTGAATATGGAATTCAGAAAAGAAAAATGTAGTTCATGAAGTGGATGGCCCGAGGGAAAACACTGTTCCTGTGCCTGGCTGTTCTGGTGCTAAGTACTCTGTAGCACCGGCCAGAGGGCAACAGTTTGAAGAGGAAGTGTGCTGGGTGAATGGGGTCAAGAGCGATTTTACCAGCCCTTTTCATCACTCTGGATGTGTACAGTTCTAGCAGGATGTTTAGGGGAGCGCCAATAATCCTCTTAGCAGTCCAAACTATCCTTTGAAGTCTTCTGGTGTCTGACTTGGTAGCTGAACCAAACCAGACAGTTATAGAAGTACAAAGGACAGATTCAATGTCTGCTGAGTGGCAGGTTGAACTACCTCAACAGGCGAAGGAAGTACAACCTCTGCTGGGCCTTTTTCAAAATGGAGTCAATGTGGGTCTCCCACTTCAGGTCCTGTGATGTGGTAGTGCCCAGGACCCTGAATGACTCCACTGCTGCCACAGTGCTGTTCAGAATGGTGAGCAGGGTTAATGCTGGGGTGTTCCTCCTAAAGTCCACTATCATCTCCACTGTTTTAATTGTGTTCAGCTCCAGGTTGTTTTGACTGCACCAGACAGCCAGCTGTTCAACCTCCCTTCTGTATGCAGACTCATTGTCATCTTGGATGAAGCTGATGAATGTAGTGTCATCTGCAAACTTCAGGAGCTTAACAGAGGGGTCCTTGGCAGTGCAGTCATTTTTGTAGAAGGAGAGAGTAGTGGGGAGAGCACATATCCCTGGGGGGCACCAGTGCTATTTATACATGTGCTGGAGGTTAATTTCCCTATTCTCACTAGCTGCTGCCTGTCTGTCAGAAAGCTGAGAGCTGGGTTATTTTAGTCCATAGGAGAGTGGGGCTGATGGTGTTAAAAGCCGAACTGAAGTCAACAAATAGTATCCTTGCATAAGTCCCTGGCCTGTCTAGATGTTGGAGTATGTAATGCAGTTCCATATTGACTGCATCATCTACAGACCTGTTTGCTCTATAAGCAAATTGAAGAGGATCCAGAAAGGGTTCAGTGATGTTCTTCAGGTGGGCCAACACCAGTCTCTCAAATGACTTCATGACCACAGATGTCAGAGCGACGAATCTGTAGTCATTAAGTCCTTTGATCTTGGGTTTCTTTGGGACAGGGATGATTGTGGAGTGTTTGAAGCAGCAGGGAAATTCACACTGCTCCAGTGATATGAAGATCTGTGTGAAGATGGGGGCCAGCTGGTCAACACAGGATTTTAGACAAGTGGGTGAAACACCATCTGGGCCCTGTGCTTTTCTTGTCTTCTGTTTCCAGAAGACCCAGCACACATCATCTTCACAGATCTTAAGTGCATGTTGAGTAGCAGGAGAGGGGATTAGGATGGTGGCAGGAGGTGTAAATGTTTGTGTACTGTGAATGTCGGAGCGGGTGTGGGGTGTGTGACTGGGCTTTTCAAATCTACTGTAAAACACTTTCAGGTCGTTAGCCAGCTGTTGATTCCCTACAGTGCTGGAGGATGGTGTCTTGTAGTTGGTAAAGTCTTTCAGGCCTCTCCACACTGATACAGGGTCGTTAGCTGAAAAATGTTTTTTCAACTTTTCAAAATAGCTTCTTTTAGCCACTCTAATCTCCTTTGTCAGTCTGAATTTGGCCTGATTGTACAAGATTTTATCCCCACTTTTGTAAGCATCCTCTTTGGCCTGACAAAGCTGCCTGAGTTTTGCTGTAAACCATGGTTTGTCATTGTTGTATGTTAAATAAGTCCTAATAGGAATGCACATGTCCTCACAGAAACTGATATACGATGTCACAGGATCTGTGAGCTCGTTCAGGTTGGTGGCTGCAGCTTCAAAAACACTCTAATCAGTGCAGTCAAAGCAGGCTTGTAGTTCTAGCTCTGCTTCATTGATCCATCTCTTTACAGTCTTTACTACAGGTTTAGCTGATTTTAGTTTCTGACTGTAGGTCGGGAGAAGATGAACCAGAAAGTGATCAGAGAGTCCTAAAGCTGCACTAAACACAGAACAAACAAACAAAAACAACAAAAGAACTGGAGAGCTCCATACCGAGGCGGCCATCCATGGCGCAATCTTAGTAATATAGTAATATTGTAGTAACCATGTTTTTTTGTCAGAATCCATAGTTTTAATGCAATTAACCATGGTGTTACTACTGTAATATTGTGGTTACTAAGATTGTACTACAAAATAACAGTTATACTATGGTTACTGTAGAAAAATCATGGTTAAATTTTGTAAGAGAAGGTTAGGGTTAGGTATAGGGGTAGGGTATGGTGTAGTAGAGCGTCTGTGAGACTAAATAAACAGAATAAACACACAGCAGTGATGCCTCTATACTGTTTGTTATTATTTAATTAGGAGTGCAAATAGCATCTAACACAATTTGCACTTAGTGCAAAGAAGATGCTTTTTGTTTCTGTTTACACTTTGTGCATATAGCCACTGCCTTATTTTATATACTTTTTTTTCTGTGAAATTTGTTTATGTTTTTTGATAATTTTGTGACAGCTAAAAATAACTTTATTGATGATGTCTTTTGACTAAAAGTTGTTGAAAAATAATAAATGTGCTGTCCTCAAAAAATCAGTCTATTGTATTTGAAAAATGCAACATTACAAAATACAAACAAACAAACAAAAAGGTATCATATCTGTGAGTACAGAAAAGGAGTATCAGTACTTTTAACTCCAAAAAATGGTACTGGGATATCCCTAGTTAAAATACTTTATACAATCTCAGCTTAAAGGAATAGTTCACCCAAAAATGAAAATTCTCTCATCATTTACTCATCCTCATGCCATCCCAGATGTGTATTCACTTTGTTTCTTCTGCAGAACACAAACAAAGGTTTTTAGAAGGATATTTCAGCTCTGTAGGTCCATACAGTGCAAGTGAATGGTGGCCAGAACTTTGAAGCACATAAAGACAGCATAAACATAATCTATATGACTCCAATGGTTAAATCTATATCTTCTGAAGCGATATGATCGGTGTGGGTGTGAAACAGACCAATATTAAAGTCCTTTTTTTATTACTATAAATATACTTCCAAACTGCCCTCCAATGCACGTTCACAAGAGTTCTTATTCTTCTGTTTTTTGCTGATTCACATTTTTCTTATATATCGCCACCTACTGGGCTGTTGTGCAAATATTATTTATTTATACTTTTCCTTTGCTTTATCCCTTCCTTTTTTCTTTCTCCTCCCTGCCCAGTAGGTGGCGATATACAAAAATAATGTGAATTGGCAAAAAACAGAAAACAGTGCATCCTCTCGTGAACGCACAAAGGAGGGCTGGTGAAAGTGTAGATTTATAGTAAAAAAGGACTTAAATATTGAGCTGTTTCTCACCCACACCTATCATATTGCTTTTGAAGACATGGATTTAACCACTGGAGTCTTATGGATTACTTTTATGCTGCCTTTATGTAATTTTTGGAGCTTCAAAGGTCTGGTCAACATTCACTTGCATTGTATGAACCTACAGAGCAAAATAGTCTTCTAAAAATTTTCATTTGTGTTCTGCAGAAGAAAGAAAGTCATAAACTTCTGGGATGGCATGAGGGTGAGTTACAGATGAGAGAGTTTTTTATTTTTGGGTGAACTAATCTTTTAATATTCAGAGACAACTAGAAGTAAGCCATTCGTTGGTTGATTTCAGCGAAAGATGCTCAAAACATTGTTTGTTTGAGCATCCCCACCAGTCCAACAAAGCAACATTGGCTCAACCATTGCCATGAGTTTGGGGTGGGATTATCTGTTTTTCAGACCAATGACAGATGAGGGAGTGTTTGAGGAAACATCCTGGAAACAGCCATTAGGTGTGTTCGACTTCATGCAGCGCCAAACTTGAAGCAGTGCATGTCGGTTAGAAATTTTGTCTGACTTGAGACGGCGGTCTCACCGTGTCACCGTGACGTATGCCATCAAAGTACCATGAGAACGATTCGAGAGCAGCCAGCTGGCGCAGCTGCTGCAGTTGCTCCAGAGGAGCTGCACAAGCTCTGTGATGACACAGCTTATTCATGATTGGCCAGACTCACAACGTGACAAAGGTGACATGTGTTCCATGGGCTTTGTTCGCAATTGCATACTTCACATACTACTCTTACTACTTCTGCTATGACAGTCAATGGCAGAAAGAAGAGTAGTTTATTAGTATGCCATTACCATGGTGTTTATTCTGACTCCTCCAGTTTGGCGAAAACTCATAAATCTGTGTTTTCATAACAGTACATCTTGTTTATATAATTTTATATTATGTTTGTCATAGTAATATCATGTTTATTCATAAAAAACATAAAAAATGATTAAAATTATTGACTCCTTAATTAGTATTAAAATAATACAGGCTTTTATTGGACTTTCTCCTTGCACACCAGCAGGCACTGTATTTAACAGCACAAAACCTTTTCAAATGAACAATGTTTCTGGTTATTTTATGTAAAATTCAAACATCTGTCTATCTGAATCCCACTTCATCTGCAATAAAGAAAGCAAACATTGTGCGATCTTCCGTGACTGGTGTAGGTTCTGCATGTGACATGAAGCGCAAAGTTTCCGGCTTGACAACTGTTTTCAACTCCTCCCCCGACTTCAACCACCAAATCTCACCGATCGGTAAATCGAGATGCAGTTCAAGTCTAACACACCTATTATTTTTGCAATTCTGTTTGGACATTACACACTTAACCTCGAAAGACTGCATGAAATGGTTTGACAAGCACAATTTCTGAAATAAATCTTTCCTGTGTTTAATGTTGTTGGGACAGGACATTTCGAAGGGCTTGTCCTTTTCTCTAAATAGCCAAAAAGCCTTTTATTTATTTTACAGATTGGAAAAACCACAGCCCAGTTCCAGATGGTGTACTATGTGGACTTGCAGATTTGCAATGGAGATGATGTCATGAAAATGTTTAGTCCATTTTCCAGAAAGAGAGAGAGACTGTAAATTTTAACCATATATTTGCTAAAAGTTTATTTATTTATTTATTTATTTTTTTAAAGTTATTAAACTTTTTGTGTACACTAGCATATAGATGGCCTCAACGCTAACAAACATAGACTTAAAGACACAGAAATAAAAACACACGCACACACACACACACACACACACACACACACACACACACACACACACACACACACTGTTTACATTTGCTTACATCTTCTGCTGGTCAACATTCTTTTCTTGTACTCTCAATTCCCCTGTATACAGTATTTTATTATGGATCTGAACATATCAGTAAAAATTGTGAATCTCACCTGCGTCCCTCCAGTTCACACACATATGTGAAGTAATCTGTCCAGTCCAGACTGCTCTTGCCCTCATGTAGCCAGTTCTGCAGCTCTCTTCGATTGATCTCCAGGAAGTCGGACAGGACGACCCGCTCAAACCGTTCACAGCCACTCATGACCTGGTACAGGGTGGGACCAGACCCCACATCCACTAAAACATCTCCTCTTAAATCATCTGTGAAAGAGAGACTATATTTAAGTGGGCTGTAGAATACCTGGCCTTTTACACAGCAAAGACATTGTCATGTGTTGATTCTCATACACAGAAAACGGAGTTTCATGACGTGGCTTCTTGTTTACACAAAGCCAAAGCCTAAACTGTCCTAAAACTTTATTCTTTTGCTACTTTACTAGCACTGCTATTTCCTTCAGCAGATACAAATGTGCTCTCTCTCTCGCTCTCTTATACACATTCATGCTCACCGTCAGTAAAGGCTCTGTGCAGACAGTTGAGTTTCCATGGCACAATGCTGTCACTGCGCTCAAAGTCTGCTCGGGGTGGAGTGTAGTTATATTGCAGATATGCTGCAGGATCAAAGTGCTGGTAGCATGCCTCCATAACAGCTATCCTCTTCAACTCATCCAGCTCAGTCTTGGGTCTTTCTCTGTGTGCCTCCATTCTAGCTGTCCTCATCCTATTTTCGCTCAAGACCGTATTTATACTTGTGGGGTTGCAGGTTTCATAGGTTCTTTTGTACAAGTTCAGCTTAATTTTGTGTCTGTACATCTGTTCGTGTGTGCTCAGGGGTAGCTCATTCTTATCTTTACAGGCAGTGATAGTGATTTTCTGTCCACCTGAGAGCACTCAGAGCTTCTGAGTTGACCTCAGGCACTGATGACATCTCAGTCAACCCACTGCTTCATGTTTTCCTCAAATGTTATCACGTTCATCTGAACAATAGCCTAACTCAGTCCAAACACAAATAAACTCTCTTCATTGGTCATTAGCTTTGTATTCTCACTATTATAATGACACTGAAGGATGTACTGGTGAATCAGACAAAGGAAACACAAAATAGGACCAGAAACAAGGCCTAAAGTCTTCTTTTTTCTCTCTCCAACAAATCATCAGTTAAAGTTGGTTAACATTATAAAATGTTAATTGCCAACCTCAGAAGGTCAAACTAAACATTAAATGCTGTTTTATTTTATATTTATTTTATATGAGGTCTGCTATTTTTGCTACACTGTTATCAAAATCTGGAACATATTTAAATACAGTTTTAAACCCTGATTTGCATACATTTGTAGTTTCTAGCAGTAAACATAAAATCTTAAATTTACAATGCAGTAAAAGGGAGGACATTATGTGGTAACAATATTCTCACTCCGAAATTGTCAAATACAACTTGTGCATTCGCGACCTGGTCTTAGAATCATGTTACAATAATTACATTTTTGCAAAATGATTTTTATTTGGCCTGTTGTACGTAACACGGAAATTTCCTGGTGGAATGAATGCTAGAGGCACTCAAGTCACAAGTAAAATGGCAGATTATCAGTTCATAAACACTTACTTTTCACTCTGTTCCTCACACAATGCTATCTTATGACATCTAAATAATTTTACTATAGCGCATGACTTGTTTTAATGTTTGCATTACATAACCAACTAAATTTACAAGATTGTTTAACTGTGATCAAATTGTGCAGTAGTGTGACGAGGCAGACGTGGAATGAGGATCTAAATGCAGCTTTTAATGAAAACCAAAGATAAACAAAGTAACTCTGAATAAAATGAAACAAAAACACGGGAAACCAAGGACAGAACACGACAACACATGTGAAGACTGACCAAAAACCAGGGGAAAACAAGGGCTTAAATACACAAGGGAAAACAAGGGAACGAGGAACACCTGGGGAAATGATCAGGGGAAAACCAATCATGAAAAAAACTACAAAGGACTACAAAACTAACAGGAAACAGGAACAGGGAACTAAACCAGATTTTCAACATAAAAGTCAAAACAAACAACAGGGAATATGTGACAGAGCCCCCCTTTTAAGAAGCGGATTCCAGAAACTCCAAAAAACAAAACAAAAACAAATTTGTTTCATGGGGTGTGGGGGAAAAAAACAGGTAGTTCTGGGGGGGCACAAGGGGCAAGGGGAGCAGAGGAACAAGGCAAAGTCAGGGAGGCTTGAAACCAAGGCGGAGCCGTAGGGATGGAGAGCCAGGGTGACATTGCAGGCTCGGAGGACCAAGCAGACCAGAGCAGATCAGGTGGGTGGCCAGGAGACCAGGGAGACCAGAGAAGATCAGGCGGACAGCCAGGAGATCAAGGAGACCAGAGCAGATCAGGCGGACAGCCAGGAGACCAGGGAGACCAGAGCAGATCAGGCGGGCGGCCAGGAGACCAGGGAGACCAGAGCAGATCAGGTGGATGGCAGGGCTGAGACAGGGTCTGGAGGCCTGGGAAGTGGCCGCAGGGCCGAGACAGGGTCAGAGGCCTGGGAGGCGGCCGCAGGGCTGAGACAGGGTCAGGAGGCCTGGGAGGCAGCCACAGGACAGGGACAGGGTCAGGTGGTGGAGCCACTTTAGGAGGAGTCTCTGGGGGAGTGGGTGGAGCCGCAGGAGGAATAGTCTCTGGGGGAGCGGGTGGAGCCGCAGGAAGTATAGTCTCTGTAGGAGCGGGCAGAGCCGCTGGGGAAATAGTCTCTGAGGGCAGAGCCGCTGGGAAAACAGTCTCTGGGGCGGAGTCGTGGAAGACTCTGGGGGCAGAGCCGTGGAAGATGGAGCCGTGGGAGGCTCGAGGGGCCAAGCCGTGGAAGGCGGAGCCGTGGGAGGCTCGAGACAAAGAGTCCTGAATGAATGGGAAATTACCTCCATGGTCGCGAACATGGGAAGAGACTCGGGAACAACCTCTGTGGTCGTGAGCATGGGCAGAGACTCGGAAACGACCTCCGTGGTCGTGAATATGGGATGAGACAGGGGAACGACCTCCATAGTCATGGGCATGGACAGAGACTTCGAAACGACCTCCATGGTCGTGTACATGGGAAGAGACTCGGGAACGACCTCTGTAGTCATGAACATGGGCAGAGACTCAGGAATGACCTCCGTGGTCATAGGCATGGGCAGAGACTCAGAAACGACCTCCGTGGTCGTGAACATGGGATGAGACTCGGGAACGATCTCTGTAGTCGTAGATATGGGCAGAGACTCGGGAATGACCTCTGTGGTCATGGGCATGGGCAGAAACTCTGAAATGACCTCCGTGGTCATGGGCATGGGCAGAGACTCAGGAATGACCTCCGTGGTCATGGGCATGGGCAGAAACTCGGAAATGACCTCCGTGGTCGTGGGCATGGGCAGAGACTCAGGAACAACCTCCGTGGTCGTGGGCATGGGCAGAGACTCGGAAATAACCTCCGTGATCTTGGACATGAGAAGAGACTTGGAAACGACCTCCGTGGTCGTGGGCATGGGCAAAAACTCGGGAATGTCCTCTGTAGTCGTGGGCATGGGCAGAGACTCGGGAATGACCTCTGTGGTCGTGAACATGGGCAGAGACTCGGGAATGACCTCTGTATTCGTGGGCATGGGCAGAGACTTGGGAATGACTTCTGTGGTCGTGAACCTGGGCAGAGACTCGGGAACGATCTCCATGGTCATGAACATGGGCAGAGACTCGGGAATGACCTCCGTGGTCGTGAACATGGGCAGAGACTCAGAAACGACCTCCGTGGTCGTGAACATGGGATGAGACTTGGGAACGACCTCCATGGTCATGTACATGGGAAGAGACTCTGGAACAACCCCTGTGGTCATGGGCATGGGAGGAGACTCGGAAACGACCTCCGTGGTCGTGGGCATGGGCAGAGACTCGGAAACGACCTCCGTGGTCTTGGGCATGAGAAGAGACTCGGAAATGACCTCCGTGGTTGTGGGCATGGGCAAAGACTCGGGAATGACCTCTGTGGTCGTGAACATGGGCAGAGACCCGGGAATGACCTCTGTATTCGTGGGCATGGGCAGAGACTTGGGAACGACTTCTGTGATAGTGAACCTGGGCAGAGACTCAGGAACGATCTCCATGGTCGTGAACATGGGCAGAGACTCGGGAATGACCTCCGTGGTCGTGAACATGGAATGAGACTCGGGAACGACCTCCGTGGTCGTGTACATGGGATGAGACTTGGGAATGACCTCTGTGGTTGTGAACATGGGCAGAGACTCGGGAACGACCTCTGTATTCGTGGGCATGGGCAGAGACTCTGGAACGACTTCTGTGATCGTGAACCTGGGCAGAGACTCGGGAACGATCTCCGTGGTCGTGAACATGGGCAGAAACTCGGGAATGACCTCCGTGGTTGTGAACATGGGATGAGACTCGGGAACGACCTCTGTGGTCGTGAACATGGGCAGAGACTCGGGAATGACCTCTGTATTCGTGGGCATGGGCAGAGACTCAGGAATGACCTCTGTATTCGTGGGCATGGGCAGAGACTCGGGAACGACTTCTGTGGTCGTGAACCTGGGCAGAGACTCGGGAACGATCTCCGTGGTCGTGAACATGGGCAGAGACTGGGAAACGACCTCCGTGGTTGTGAACATGGGATGAGACTCAGGAACGACCTCCATGTTCGTGTACATGGGAAGAGACTCTGGAACGACCCCTGTGGTCGGGGGCATGGGAGGAGACTCGGAAACGACCTCCATGGTCATGTACATGAGATGAGACTTGGAAAAGACCTCCGTGGTCGTGTACATGGGATGAGACTTGGGAATGACCTCTGTGGTCGTGGGCATGGGAGGAGACTTGGAAACGACCTCTGTGGTCGTGTACATGGGATGAGACTTGGGAATGACCTCTGTGGTCATGGGCATGGGAGGAGACTCGAAAACGACCTCCGTGGTCGTGTACATGGGAAGAGACTTGGTAATGGAAACTTCTCTTCCACCTCTGGATGACCAAAGTTGGCAATGCTGGCTCTGGGATGGGTGAGGCTGGCAACGCTGGCTCTGGGACGGACGAGGTTGGCAACACTGGCTCTGGGATGGACGAGGCTGGCAACTCGTTGGCTGTGGCAGGCGTGGGCGTTGGCTCGTTGACCGTGGCAGGTGTGGGCGCAGACAATTTTTGAGGTAGGGTCTTCATGGACCTATGCACTGACATCAGTGGCAGATCAAACAACTTGGAGACAGGGGCCGTGGAAGGCTTCGAGACAGGGGCCGTTGAAGGCTTCGAGACGGGGGCCGTGGACGCAGGTTTTGGCCCGGGGTTCCCGCCATAATCCACTGTATAAAGGGAACCGCTAAGTTCCAGAGCCTTCTCCACATAATTACCGAGAGTCCAGTGAGGATCAGCCAGAGGCATGCGTTCCCTCAGTGCACTATTCAGACCAGCCCGGAAGAAAACAACTAGAGAGCGGTCTGGATAGTGCACTACATTTGCCAGCTCTAAAAATTAAATCATGAAAAGAAACAGGAACAGGGAATTAAACCAGAATTTCAACATAAAAGTCAAAACAAACAACAGGGAATATGTGACAAGTAGCTCAAATGATTGTGTTGCATATGTGACACAAAAGGACCGGAGTACGAGTCCTGAAGGGCATGCAAGTCGAAACGTGAGCCAAAAGTGTCATAGAAGCACCACAAAATGATGTGGTTGCTTCAGAAATTGTGTTTTTCATCTCACATTTGCGTTTTATGACACTATCGTTTAGGTTTAGGGTTTAGGGTAAGGAGATCGGTTTTGTTGATTTAAATCTCGATAGAACATTTACCTTAAAAACATCATCTGTTTGGGAGAATATTTCACTTTCTTTTAATGCCGTACAGTGCACGTTTCAATTTGGAACTGCCCTGAGATGTGTAATGAACCACAGAATTTTATTTAGCAGAAACGTTGTACTGTCAACGCAATGTTCGTTGCATGGGATAAGGCACTCATGAATTGCCATGTCAGAGCACCCAGCCCCTTGAGACATAGAGAAAGATTTAAAAAAAATAAAATGAAGCTTTGAAGAAAGTTAGTAATGTTGTTGGTTTTGTGAATTGCTTTCTGAGGTTTGCCAAACCTTGCTGTTTAGCTGAATTTAATAAATTCTAAATTAATATTTACTCAGATTCCATTATTTTTAATATTATTATCATTATCATTTCTGTTTTTTTAGTTATCAATATAATTAATAGTTACCTAACAACAACAACAATAATTCAGCAAATAGAGTGCAGAAATAAATAACGTACATAATTAATTACAAAATCCTTTTGTTTATATATATATATATATATATATATATATATATATATATATATATATATATATATATGTTTGCAATGTGAATTTCTGACTTCATAAATGCCCAATCTGTAGAAGTAGCTGCCTTGTAGAATAAAGTTTAGAACAAAAACTGTCAGTGTTTCTCACTTCGTGTTCATAGTTTTGAATGAATACATCATATTCAGTCGAACGGTCACAAACGGTCTAGTCGCACCAATATTTCAACATATCCGAAACTCAAATCAGATCTGAAATTCCACCTCTGCAGATGGTCAGAACTCCACACAGCCGCCTTGCGCCACTCCATTTGAAATGACTAACCTCTGGGCTGTCGTCAGATCTGGGCTGTGTCGGATGCAGTGAAAAGATGGCTTCAGTCCAGTAAAACGAAAGAAAATTATTGCAATTATGCATGCATTATTTTACTTTTCAAGTTTAAATAAAATTGTAAGGAGTAAAAAGTACTATTTTTTCAATTGGAAATGTAATTAAGTAAAAGTACAAGTATTCCTTTTAAATTGCACTCGAGTAAAGTACAAATCCCAAAAAATAATACTTAAGTATTTTTACTCAATGACTTGACACTCCTGACCCTAATCAATTCTCAGCAATTTAAAAGACGTAACAAGCAGAAAAGTACAGTCACAATACTTTTTTTAAAAGATGATACAAAAGCACTATAATAGTATTCCAAACCATAAAATAGGAACAGAGTTCCAGACTGAAGTTTTTAATCGCTGAAAATATTCCCCCACCGTAAAGGCAGTGACATCCAAGGAGCTCTAAAATACTGGTCACATCTCATTCAAAAGATACATAAAAAATTTAGCTTATCGTAATCGGTCACGAGACAATCAAGGCCAATGGCTTTTGACATCGCTGGCATCAAGCCTGTGTCATAACATTTCTTGAGGCGGCAATTTTTGAATGCTCGAACGAGTGCGGGATGTGTGATGGTGGACGTGATTGTTGAATAAAAACTTAAATTTAGGTCTGTTCTTCACACAAAGCGATCAGAAGATTTAGAATACACCTGGAACGAAACAGGTAAAAAAAAAAAAAAACACCACGGATTAAACAAACTAATAAATGTTGTTGATTAAACACTGTGAATAAATGTTGCTGATTTCAAATTAAATGAAAATCAACCCCAACATATCATGTCATGATGACAAAACTGCACCCAAAAATAAAATTTCATCATGATACATTTCTGATGCCCTTCGGATGCATCAGAAACAGACGCTGGTGGCTGCTTTTGCCATCCACATGTTGATGAGCTCTTGCACAAGGTGCAGTACATGATGCCTTGAGAGAGAGAATGCCTTGGGTAACAGTATTGTGTGCAAAGTGTGGAACAAATTTAAAGTGATAGTTCACCCAAAAATGAAAATTCTCTCATCATTTACATCCCAGATGTGTATGACTTTCTTTCTTCTGCAAAACAAATTTGAAGATTTTTAGAAGAATATTTCAGCTCTGTTGGTCCATACAATGCAAGTGAATGGGTGCCAAAATTTTTAAGCTCCAATATCCACACAAGGGCAACATAAAAGTATCTCCAGAAATTATTTGATAGGTGTGGGTGAGAAACAGATAAAAAGTCATATTTAAGTAATTTAAGTATTTAAGTAATATATATATATATATATATATATATATACACAGTACTGTGCTAAAGTTTTAGGCACTTAAGATGTTTCACAAAAACATTTGTCTTAAGATGGTTATTTATATATAAAGTTTACTGGACTTTGTATGACATTTATTGATAAATTAAAACTATTTATGGCATTATTTTTGAAGACATCCTCACTATGCAACATTTTTCACAAGTACCTAAAACTTTACTGTATATATATATATATAATATGCCAAGAGGGTGAGTAAATCATGAGATAATTTTCATTTTTGGGTGAACTATTCCTTTAAGTTAATAATTAAATTATTTAAAATATTTTACTACAATTAATGGAATATCAACAGATTATGTCATGACATTGATTTTACAATGACAATTGATTTTAATTGGTATATTCAGTCGAGAAGGTGAAGACCTCTAAGGTTGGGCAGGCTTTCAAAAAGGTTAGGCCTATACGCTATTTGTAGAACATGCCAGATCTTCCAGAAAACAATTATTCAAAAACAACATTAATTTTACACAAATTACATCACAACAAAAATTACACACAGTTATACCTCAAATGTGAATTTTGAAGCCATTTTGAAGCAAATGGCAGCTTCAAAATTATTGTTCGAGATCATGTGTGTAATTTATGTTGTATAACAAAACCTGCAAGGGAAATTCTTAAAGGAAATCCCCAAGGGTAGACATGGTGAATTAGCCCTCCGGGTTCACCAACAAATTGACGTCATGGCTGAACAGCTCTATTCACGTACATTTCAGATGTAAATGTAAATATATGAATTAACATTTCATGATATTTCAAACAATTTGCATGTAAATTAATGATCTGCATTACATACAGTAATGTAATGATGTTTGTTAATGTTACTAATGTTTTTTTGTTTTGTTTTTTAAATATAGTGATAATATTTAAATAATTAATAAAAAGTAATTTAAACATTTTTCTGATGTAAAGTAAACTTGTGGTAGCAGGCCTTGCCAATGTATGGGTAATAATATTGTCTGGACAGTTTAATTACATTAACTTAATTGAAGTCATTTAAGATTTATGTAAGTTTGAGAAACATATCTAAAAAGAGAGTATAAACAGTCCTTAATAAAAAGATCTGCCATAACATTTGCTTGTAATCAAATTAAGTTTAGTATAATTTATGATTACAAAATAACTTATGAGAAGTTCATATACTGTATGAACTTCCTAAAAAAAATCTTTAACTCAAACAATATGTTTAAAGGATTATGTTGCAATATTGCCTCTTTTTCATGGGTTTCATATTTAAAGCCAGTGATGTTTGATTTCATTAATAGTTAACAATTTCCAGAACATGTGCAGTGTTTCTGGACCTCAGCTCCTTATCCTTAGATCTCCATTGCCATGAGGGCCACTTTATCTCAAAAAGCAATGAGCTGCCAGTAAACAGGTAAGTGAGGGATCACACAGTGCTGCATCACACAAATAGAATTTAGTTGTCATAGCAGTT
The DNA here is from genome assembly GCF_019703515.2 of Myxocyprinus asiaticus. NCBI lineage: Eukaryota > Metazoa > Chordata > Actinopteri > Cypriniformes > Catostomidae > Myxocyprinus > Myxocyprinus asiaticus. The sequence goes on from NC_059379.1 coordinate 38,678,147, forward strand.
ATCTCCTGTCTCCTCTTCTGGTATATCTTTCACACGATACAGCATCAAACATTACAGGCCAGTATGCAGGTAAGAGCCCCATGGATACTTTTCCTATACAACGGCCTCGGCAGGTCTCAATGTTTCTTCATTATCTCACACCATCAGTTTTGCATTTTTTAAGACTGCATAGTTCGACTTTAAAAAATGCATTTGAGACCCATGAGTTCTATTCCATTCTGTCGCACTCCATCTATGATGCTATGAAATTCCTGGATGTAGATGGCGAGTTGTAATGTGTTCCATGTCATGCTGTTCTGTCAAGTTCAAGTTTGCTAGTAAACTGACAACATAAAAAAATCCAGCCTAAGGAGTCATCATTCAACATGGTGTCAGAAGATGGTGAAAGACAGTGAGAAAACATCTTTGATGACACAGATGAATCAAGTTTTCTTGATACGGGCAAGTTTCTTATCTACTTGTTCAGAAAATGGCGGAGTTTTCCGAAGATCCTAACTGCTAGTGTGTGATCATCTGCGAGAACTGCCGTGTATTCAAAGAAGAATACAATGCTGCAGCTCGGATGAAGATGCCAGGACACAGGCGTTCATTCTTCATAACTTGGCTACAAACAAATGTAACCAGGCTTGGGTAATAACAGATTACTTGTAATGGTGTTAGGTAATCAGGATACAAAATTAAGTAACTGTAAGGCGTTAAAGTTACATAAAAAAACCATCGTAATCAGATTACAGTTACATTTTCTTAAAATTGGGATTACTGTCAGGATTACAAATTAAAATTTTTGTCAAAAGAAATAGTGAATTTTCCTGACATAAAGTGATACAGACAGCTTTTTGTTTAGAGTGAGAGATGGTTTAGATGCACGTTCTTTTTGGGTTCTCTCTCATGATTCGCTTGAGTCTGGAGCACCTCCTTCTGTTGCATGCGCAAATAACACCAGTCTCACATTAGCACTCTGCTCTCAAGGCAAACAGCTAATTCATTATGATGGCCACGGAAGAACATGCATTATTTTCTTAGAAATTTCGACATTATTCGCTCTTTATAAGAGAAAATCGAAACAACATTAAAGCTCTCATTATCCAAGGACCTGAGAATCTGAAGGTAATAAGAGCCATACAGAAATCACATTAGCTAGGTTAGCTAAAATTAGTTAATATTAAAATGTGTTATATTGAGTTAGCCTTAGTGCTCAAAGAAATCTGTGGCCCTCATCATTTGTCGGGAGCAGGAATAGCTGCCAATTCTGACACAATTCATTTGTACATCAGTAGCTATGTTTCCATCAGTGCTTTTTTAATGCGCATTTTAGGATATTGAATAAAATCTGCTGGATGGAAACACCAAGATGAAAATAAAATCTCCAAAATGCACATAGAAAACTTATTACTCGCTTGAGGTGGATACGTTTTCAATAAACTATGATGGAAACACATTTACAAAATAAACTCCTGTTGAATTGAACAGGAATACAATATGCACATCAAAAAAATCATGTGACTCTATAATTCATTCATAACTGGACAAACCAGCGGACCAGTCATCACAACTGAATTGTTACCCTGGTCATGTCCTAAAAATCCAAAGTCTGCATAGAGTTTGCAGAGCAAATAAGTAAAAAAAAAACTTGCACTTTTTCTCGAAGAGCAGGTTTATTGATACTTTTAAAGAATATCTTATAGATCCACGACACAAAGTCATGATGGAGGAAGACACACACACATAGTGCTCCCAGAACTGTGTGATACGTTGCCATTTCCAGTCATGAAACAAGTTATTAAAGTGTTTTGTCTGCACGTCCTAAACCATATTTAGGTATATGATTATTTTATTAATAAAACAGTCACACAGTCGCTACAATTTCCCTGGAAGTGACGATTTTGTTCTTTTGAATGCAAGGGATGGAAACGCGGCTTTATCCACACATTAAATGTCTTGTCAGGTCAGTCAGCACTGACTGAGCACGTTCGGTCGTAAGATGGGCCCTGAGAGTGACCGAGTCCAACTCCATACCGAGAAGAGTGATGCTCTGCACAGGGGAGAGCTTGCTCTTCTCCCAGTTGACCTGAAGCCTGAGTCGGTCGAGCTGAAGCACAAAATCCCTGTGTACACACAATAGATCTCGCGAGTGAGCTAGGATTAGCCTGTCGTCGAGATAATTGAGAATGCGTATGCCCTTCTCCCTTAGCGGGGCCAGGGCAGCCTCTGCAACCTTGGTAAAGACGCGAGGAGACAGGGACAGACTGAAGGGGAGGACCTTGTACTGGTATGCTCATCCCTCGAAGCAAACTGAAGAAAGGGTCTGTGTCGGTAGAAGGATCGATGTGAAAGTACGCGTCCTTCAGGTCGAAGGCCGCAAACCAATCCTGATGTTGTACTGATGCCAGGATGCGCTTCTGCATTCAAATCCTGAACGGAAGCCTGTGTAAGGCCTTGTTCAGGGCACGCAGGTCCAAGATTGGGCGTGACCTTCCCCTTCTCTTGGGCACAATAAAATAAGGGCTGTAGAAGCCCTTGTGCAACTCGGCTACAGAGAATGGCTCTATTCTGTGACAATGGAACCAGGGGGATCGTCCGCCCCAGGGCGTGCGCCGTGACCTTCGTCGCACGTAAGGCGAGGTCAGTCGCAGTGCGCAGTTCCTGCATCAGCCCTGGATTGGTCCTACCCTCGTGCAGGTCTTTTAGCACCTTGGCCTGGTGGACCTGCAGGATGGCCATGCCATGCAGGGCGGAAGCGGCCTGACACGTGGAAAAGGAAGAGAACTTACGGGCCTTGGAAGGGATCCTTGGTCGGTCGTGCCAGGTGGCTGCGCCCTGCGGGCATAAATGCACCGCTACGGCGTGTTCTACCTGGGGAAGCTCGACATATCCCTTAGCCGCTCCGGCGTCGAGGGTAGTCAGCCTTCCACGACTTCGTTAGCTCCTCATGCACTTCTGGGAAGAAAGGCATCGGGGCAGGGCACGGCTGTGAGTGCGCTCCGAGCCGCGCTGTAAGAATCCAGCAGCGTAGCAAAGAGTGAGAGGATGAACACACATGCATTCGGCTCCGAAGAAAAAGTCTGAATGAGTGATGCACGCCATCTCCTTTTATACCCGTATGTCTGGGGCAGAGAGTGGCATGCAAATTCCACTCCCCAATTGTCATTGGCCTTTTTCTATTTTAAGCAAAGGTGATTGGGGCTCTCAAGATCGAACCCCTAGTGTCAATACATCGACTCAACGTCGAGTGAATGACAGACAGGAAACCCGAACTTTTAACCCTGGAATTCCTCAACGTCATAAATTAAAAGATTCTTCTCAGCTATGCGCCAATGAGGCCTGCCTTTGGACAATAAAATGGTCAAGGAGACTAACCATTCTGCTAAAACAGCATAATATAAAACAAAAAGGCCATTGGTCAGAGAGGAGCCTCAACCCATGGGAGAGTGACATGGGGCAGACTCAGCATGACCTTCTGAACTTCCACACAGAGCTAAAGTAGGTTTCCTTGTGAGACCCTCCTGAATTACAATGAACCACACAATGCCAATTTTATGACTCTTTATTCTAGACAATAACCAATTTTCTAGGCTCCAAACTAGTCATAAGACATCCTCTCTGATCATTATTCTGCAAACAGCAGCTAAAAAAGAAGTCCCTTTGTTTCATTCATTTAGTAACACACTTAAAAATTAGACATTTTTTTGTATCACATGACTATTGTCATTGTTCAAGACACAGAGATTGAACAGACTGGATCTGAACTGTTGAACTTCTCTTTAGGAGGACAAACTAATGCTCATAACTTCAAATGTACAAATGAACTTTTCAAGTGTACACAAGTGTATCTCAGGACATTTCATCTTAATCTAGGAACATTTCACACAAAGTCACAGTACTGCGCTGAGTTAACCCTCTAAATACACAATATCTAGCCTTGCTAGATAATTCTGAAATTATGTTATGACCTGTGATCACTTTTATAACTGACAAATTAATGATTATAGCCTGATAAAAGTACCTTTTAATATATGTGTAGTGATTTGTAATCACTTATAACTGAAAAATCGATAATTATAATCTTTAATCTTGTGTTACTCATGTCATTTTACAAAAAAATTTAAATATTCATGATAAAGCACATCATGTTTACTATTACTATGTAGATTCTTTCTGCATTTCAGGAAAGTTTATTTTAATTAATTTTTTATATATTCAGTTGTATTCAAGATATCAAATGTATGGTTAAAACTTACTATTTCGAGCGGGAACTTTAAAGAATCCTTTACACAAAGGATTGTAAATCAACTTTGAAAAGGACAGACAAATTGACCATGTGACTCTGAAAAGCTGCCTCTGATTGGCTTAGAGCCTGTTTGGGGTGTGAACAAAAATAATGGGTTAAAAGGCCAGCTTAGACAAACCCAGTTGAGTAAAGAGTTCTGAGTGCTTCTCTTGCTCCACGCTCCACTTCCTCTTCAGCTGCACGCTCTGGCCTTCGTGGCTTGTAGTCTCTTGCCCATCAAGTTTCGTGCAATATAGAAGTCCAGGAAGGCTCAGAGTAAAGCTCAGAGGAAGCCCTTCTCTTCTCTGCACTACGACACACACACGTGACGGGAGTCGAGGTGATCAGTCTTCCATGTGGAAGGCCTCTTTTCAAAGTCCACCTCATCATCCATCAACGCAACAGACATCAAACTATCCTCGATTTTAACAGAGGTCCAAAACATTGATGGAACCACCCGAACTTTCTGCAAAGAACCAAGCAACGCAAGGAAACGCAATGACACGCAAGTACATCTCCAGACTTTTGCTGAAAGTGCTGGTATTATTTAAATACTTTGGGTAATCCGATTGCATATCAGTTTAGATCAGTTTAGACTCAAAAAAGTCACTCTGTTCACTTTACTCACCAACCTGTTTCATGTTTGTATGTGTTCGATTATTTTAATGTTTAAATTAGCAATAAAATCTTGCTTGTATTCAAAGATAATTTGACCGTGGTATATTCTGATAAATAATCTCGCCACTTGATTTTTTCAAAGATGCAGCCCTCAAGCTATACCTAAAATATGTGTGATATTATTTTCAATAAGCCATGAGAATAATATTACTCCAATAAGTGAATTAATTATAATTCCCTTTTAAAAGCTAATTCCTAACAATAGAAATGGCAAGTGGATACAACGAGACATTGTATTACGATTTTAATGGTGGAGAATTTTATTCAGACAAATAATCTAATTATTTGTCCTTTATCTTTCTTTTTCTTTCTTTTTTTTCCTTTTTTGATTTCCTCCCCTTTTTCTCCCCAATTTGGAATACCTAATTCCCAATGCGCTCTAAATCCTCGTGGTGGCATAGTGACTCGCCTCAATCTGGGTGGCGGAGGACGAATCTCAGTTGCCTCCACGTCTGAGACCACACATCTTATCACGTGGCTTGTTGAGCGTGTTACCACGGAGACATAGCGAAATACTACCAATTCATCAGTTGCAACATACGAGGGGACCGGGTTTTGGACCATTGCTACTCTCTCTTCCGGGATGGCTACAAATCCCTCCCCCACCCACCATTTGGCAAATCAGACCACTCTTCCATTCTCCTTCTGCCCGCTTACAGGCAGAAACTGAAACAGGAAGCACTTGCCCTCAGAATGATCCAGTGCTGGTCTGACCAGTCATATTCTATGCTACAGGACTGTTTTGATCACATGGACTGGGAGATGTTCCGGTCCGCCTCTGATGACGACATTGAGGTCTACGCTGATTCCGTAACACGTTTCATCAGGAAGTGCATAGATGATGTAGTGCCAACCAAAAAAATTCGGATCTACCCTAACCAGAAACCGTGGATTAATAGCGATGTTCTTGCGGCACTTAATGCGCGGACCTCCGCTTTTAATTCCAGGAACGTGGAGGAGCATAAACAAGCCAGTTATGCCCTCCGCAAAACTATCAGAGCAGCCAAATGCCAGTACAGGGACAAGATTGAAGGACAGTTCAACACTGACTCTAGAAGCATGTGGCAGGAAAATAATATCATCATGGACTTCAAAGGGAATAAAAACTCTGCCGTGAACACCGCTGCCTCTCTCCCGGATGAGCTTAATACTTTTTATGCTCATTTCGAGGGAAACAACACCGACCTCATGGAGAGAGCTCCCGCGGCTGAAGCTACAGAGGTTAGTTCACTCTTCATCTCTGTAGCAGACGTAACCCAATCCTTCCGACGGGTGAATATCCATAAAGCCGCGGGTCCAGATGTCACTTCGGGATGTCATCAGAGCATGCACGAACCGACTGGCTGGTGTTTTTATGGACATTTCCTGTTGCTCTGACCCCCATCATCAGCAAATGCTTTGAGAGGCTAATCAGAGATTATATCTGCTCTGCGCTGCCTGCCTCACTGGACTCACTGCAGTTTGCTTACCGCAACAACCGCTCCACTGATGATGTCATTGCATCTACACTTCACACTGCTCTCTCCCACCTGGAAAAAAGGAACACATATGTGAGGATGCTGTTTGTAGACTACAGCTCAGCATTCAACACCACAGTACCCTCCAAGCTTGATGTGAAACTCCGGGCTCTGGGTTGAAACAGCTATCTGTGCAGCTGGATCCTGGACTTCCTGTTAAGCAGATGCCAGGTGGTTAGAATGGGCAGCAACATCTCCTCATCACTGACCCTCAAAACTGGAGCCCCACAAGGCTGTGTTCTTAGCCCACTCCTGTATTCCCTGTACAAACATGAATGTGTGGCAACACATAGCTCCAATGCCATCATTAAATTTGCTGATGATACGACAGTGGTAGGTCTGATCACTGACAATGATGAAACAGACTACAGAGAGGAGGTGCACACTCTGACACACTGGTGTCAGGAGCACAACCTCTCCCTCAACGTCAGTAAGACCAAGGAGCTTGTGGTGGACTTCAGGAGAAAAGACAGAGAACACAGCCCCATCACCATCAATAGAGCACCAGTGGAGAGAGTCAGCAGCTTCAAGTTCCTCTGTATCCACATCTCTGAGGAACTCACATGGTCCGTCCACACTTAGGCCATTGTGAAGAAGGCTCACCAGTGCCTCTTCTTCCTAAGCCAGCTGAGGAAGTTTGGAATGAACCACCACATCCACACATGGTTCTACACCAGCACTGTAGAGAGCATCCTGACTGGCTGCATCACTGCCTAGTACAACAACAGCACCACCCTCAACCACAAAGCCCTGCAAAGGGTGGTGCGATCTGCCAGACACATCATCAGAGGTGAGCTTCCCTCCCTCCAGGACATCTATACCAGGCAGTGCATGAAAAAAGCTCGGAGGATTATCAGAGACTCCAGCCACCCGAGCCATGGGCTGCTCTCTCTGCTACCATCAGGCAGGCGGTATCGCAGCATCAGGATCCGCACAAGCTGACTTCATGTCAGCTTCTTCCCCCAAGCAATCAGACTTTTGAACTCTTGATCGCTCACGATAAATATATCGGCACTGCACTTTATTAGCCTCAGACTGGACTCACATTTTATACTTCTCTTAATAAAACACTGGCAACTGACTTTCAACTGACAGCTGAATGTCAACACAACACTTTGGTGGGGGGGTGTAACAGTGTATTTTAATTGTATACAGTCTTCTTATTTTGTGTATACTGTATATTATATATTATTTTTATACGGTCTTCTTATTTTGTGTATACTGTATATTGTATATTGCGTTGTATAACAAGATGTGTAAACTGTGTTATGTGTAAATCAGATGTTTATTGTAATTGTCATACTGCTATTTTGCTTGGAACTACACCCAAAACTTTCACCCACTGTTGCACTTGTGTATATGATTGAGTGACAATAGAGGGATTTGATTTATTTGATAGTGCGTGGGGAGGCTTCACGCTATTCTCTGTGGCATCCACACACATCTCACCAGGTACCCCACCAAGAGCGAACCACATTATAGCAACCATGAGGAGGTTACTGCATGTGACTCAACCCTCCCTAGCAACTGTGAAAATTTGGTTGCTTAGGAGACCTGGCTGAAGTCACTCAGCATGCCCTAGATTTGAACTCACAACTCCAGGGGTGGTAGTCAGTGTCTTTACTCAGTGAGCTACCCAGGCTCCCATCCTTTATCTTTCTTATAATGGTTGTTGAATGCGACTAATTCCATTATAAAATTTCCCACATTAATGGCGTAGACATGCGGACAGTTTAATTTAATTCCTAACACACATACAGTTCCCCTACATGAGCAAGCAGAGGAAAGACACTCTCCATCATTTAATTATGACAATAATAATGATGATGATGATGATGATGATGATGATGATAACGTGTGATCTACAATTGTGATTTACAATTGCCTATACACACTAACTGCAATACATGGTAGAATTACACTTTGCAGTGTTTTTAAATCTGAGGTATATCCCGTCAGATTTAGTTTAATGTTAACCAAGACATAATTCAGTGCATCTGTTCTGATTATATTTGCTTTATGATAATTTTTTCTGTAGCAGACAGAGAACTCACCTGATTTCTTTAAAAATACTGAGTTGTTCTACATTAACAGCTCATTTTCTGTTTTCTTGGTAGGGTGCAGTGCACATGTTTCTTTTCCTTAGATATAATAACAGCTAAAACAGTACTCATAATATTACTCAAACATGATCTGTTTGCATTCAAGGCATAATTTAAAGTTTTAGAGATCATATTGATTTTATCTTGACTTTATTTACATATGTGCACTTGGTAATTCAAAAGTAATTAAAAGTAATCTGTGTGGAGTGGGACGTGGTCGTGTATCTGTCACTGGGGAGAGAGGAAGCGGTAAGGGCCATTACCTGGTTATTGTTGATAATAAACACCTGTGTCTCGTTTCAGTGACGATGGAGACAGGCGTTAAATGACCACCGGAGAGACAGATTGGGAGAGAGAGACAGACCAGAGACTCTGTGTGTGTTCTGAGAAAGTGTTTTGTTTAAGTGCTGAAAAGACAATACTTGTGTGTGTGCTGAAAAGCCCCTCTGTTGTTGTGAAGCTGAAAAGCAATTGTACCAGTATTAAAAGTTGACTCACGTGGACTGTGAAACTGGCTCCAGTTTCCTTCCTACTCGAACCCCTCTACAATCTGATTACATCACTTTCATATTGATGTATTGGATTACGTTACTGTTTACATTTATTGTTATGTAATCATGAATCTGTAACAGATTACATTAAAAAAGTAACCCTCCCAACCCTGAATGTAACTATATATGTCACAAATTCAACACATGAAAATTCAAGCTTCTCATGACAGATTTGTTCTGAGCACGCTGATCTTTTTAAAGATAAGATTGGCAAGCACCCAGTTACTTTCTCAGTGAAACTAGACCCAGGATTGCATCCTGATGTAAAGCTTGCATGCAAGATTCCGGTAGCCATGCATGGCAAGGTCAAAGCAGAATTACAGAGAATGGTCAATCTAGATGTCCTTACCCAAGTCAGAGAGTCCACTGAATTGGCATCACTGATGGTGGCGACTCACAAAAAGTATTGAAACGAGATTAGGCTATGCATAGACCTCAACAAGGCCCTTCTCCGTTCAAACCACCCGGTGTGAACTGTTGAAGAAGTAGCTGTTCAAATGCCTAATTCTACTATCTTATCTGTCCTTGACGCTTAAAAAAAAACTTAAAGCACACCATCTGGAAGATTTAGATTCCTTCGTATGCCTTTTGGGATCAGCACAGCTGGCTAAGTATTCCAGCGGGCCATGGAACAAATATCTGCAGGATATCCATACACCGTCATTGTTGACGATATAATCGCAGAAGCAAGGGATGTGAAGGAACAGGACAAAAATCTCAGGAAAGGGCTGAATCATGCACGAAAGGTGAATCTAAGCCTTAATGCTCTCAAATACAAATTCAGGCTCCCAGAGGTATGATATGTGTTCAAAAGCATAGGACTTAAGCCTGATCCCTCAGACACCAAGGCAATCACAGAGATGTCCATACTCAACAAGTCCATACATACAGCACCACCGTGGCTACAGTATGACTTTACAAGAAAGGTAAACATATGTTCCTGGCTGACACTCAGTCATGCATCTCCAGGAAGAGCACAGACATGCATTACAGTGAAGATGCTGACTTTGAGATAATGTCAGTGGAACACATCACATCACTAAAGCTTCATCCTCATCAGATGTAACGCTCTAACAGCTATGCAGAATAATACACCATGGCTCACCAGACCAACAAGCAAAGCTTCCGGCTGAACTTCATCAGTACTTCCCATACAGAGAGAATCTCATAATGGAAGATGGGATCATTATGAAAGGCCCAAATGCTGTGATCCACAAGTTGTTGCAAATAAGAATACTTTGCAATTCTCCACAGAGGACATTCTGGAGTGGAATCAACAAAACACAGAGCAAGAGGCACAGTGTTTTGGCCCTCAATGAACAAGAACATTGAAAGAGAGAGTGCTTCAAGCCCTGTCTGCAACAGCATGCAACCACACTTACAGAAAGAACCACTGAAACCACACGCTACTCCAGAACTGTCCTGGTCAACCGTTGCAACGGACCTGTTTGAGTGGAATTGTCAACATTATCTGGTCTCAGCAGACTCCCACTCAGACTGGTTTGAGATAGATCTTTGCAGCCTGACACCAAACACCATGATCACAAAGCTAAAAAAAACACTTCTCAGTGCATGGAAGCCCACATAAGTTACAGTATATCAGACAATCGAACTCAGTTTTCCAGTCAACCATTCAAGAACTTTGCAAAAGCCTGGGATTTCATAAATGTGACCAAGAATGTCCTTAATCAAATGGGCTGGTGGAACGAGCGGTCCACAGTGCAAAATAATTGATGGAGAAATCAAAAAGGGATGGAGCCAAATTATTCCTCAACTTGCTTAACTTGAGAAAAATGCCTCTTGATGGTATCGCTAGATTATCAGCAGAAAGGCAGTCAGTACAAAGTTGTTGGCCCCTTCTGCAAAAAGTCATAACAAAATCGCAAAACAACTTACCCAAAAATGGTGCTTTCAGAAATGGTGCTATAACAGATCCAGTAAACCTCTTCGTCCCCTCTGGACAGGTGAAGTGGTTAGACTGCAAACCCCTCAAGGGTATTACAAAATGGGAACTACTGTTCAACTTTTACAACTGTAACCGCTGCATAAGAAATATGATTTCCAATGCTCCTTCTAGAGTTTTTATAGCTTTTATTCAGTCAGATATTAGATATTATCCAGACAAATAAGTGAATTATTGAATTGGTAAAAAGCCAGATATACAGGTATATATATATATATATATATATATATATATATATATATATATATATATATATATATATATATATTATACTGTACATGGGTATGTAGATAGATAATTGTGGGGATGTGGGCTTGGTCAATTGTGGGGATGGGGGAGTGGTCATGTGTCTGTTTGCGGGAGAGAGGGAGTGGTGTGGCTCGTCAAGCTGGTTGGCATGATTTCTAACAGCTGTCTCTCATTACAGTGATGGCAGAGAGAGCCCTTAAAAGCAGCCAAACATGCCAGAGAAGACAGAGAGAGAACAAGTATGCAGCGTTGGTGTCTGTTTATATTGAGTGTTTGATCTATTGAGTGTTGTGAAGAAGTTTGTTTATTTTGAGTGTTGATTATTGAACTGAGTGAAAACATTGAAAGAGTGCATACACTGCACACAAAGGCAAAGAAATAAAAGCCTTACCAGCAGTGTGTCACTGCTCCCCGTCTCCTCCTTTCCATCCCGAACCCTGACATTGTGTCATACTACTCCCTCTATCCCACAAACAGACATACGACCATGCCCCCATCCCCACAATGATGAACAAGAGAAACAAGATATCTGCTAAGAGATTCAGGAATCCCTATCTGTAGACACAGAGGGAAACGGAAATCTTTTGGGTAAAACACACCAGAATCCTGGAGGATTTGTTTGCCAAGAAAATATCACCACCAACTAGGGGTTACACAGACTAGTTGATTAGTCGACTTTAATGCTCTGCCATGACGCTTTAAGCTTGATGTTGACTAGTCACTGATCATGTGATTTTGACACTAACAACTTGGCCGCCTTGCAGAAGACAAATGGTGAGGAACCCGGTGGGTCATTGCAGCAAAGTAGCAGTGGTACATCAATTGTGTGGAAATACTTCACTTAAGATGAAGCCTGTACAACTGTCACTTGCAAAATATGCAAGTCCATCCTGAAGTACAACAGAAGTACAAGTGCAATGCACACTTATCTGAAAAGACATCCGCTAACGCTAGGTGAGGAACGATGCAAATCATCTCGACAGCAGTCAATTAGCGACTTCACCAAACCTCCTGCTGTGACAGAGAAAAGACGGCAGCAAATCACCAATTTGCTGGTGAATTTCATTGTCAAAGACATTCGACCTTTAACTGCAGTGCACGGAGAAGGTTTTAGAGAAATACTGCACTTTTTTGAACCTGGCTACAAAGTTCCATCTTACAACACACTGTGGAACACTATCAAACACCAGTACGACAGCCTGCGTGAAAATATTGTGAAGGAGATGAGAGGTCAGAGTGTGTCACTAACAACTGACTTGTGGACATCCTCCACCATGGAGCTGTACATTACAGTAACAGCTCATTACATCACCGACACATAGAAGCTGAAGGCCCGAGTGCTGTGTACATCTATGATACCAGAAAGACATACTGCAGTCAACACTGTTGACCGTCTGTCTGAAATAATCAAGGAATGGGGCATACTGGTGTTTTGCACAGTCCACGAAAATGCCAGTAACATGAACTGCCATGGAGCTATGTGAAATATTTCCCAAAGATCTGGGGTGCACCGGGCACACCCTACAGCTAGCAATAAAGACTGGCTTAGACTTACCTGACGTTGTGAAGGCTATTGATGCAGCAAGGAGAGTTGTCAGCCACTTTTGCCACTCAGTGTTGGCCACTTGTGCCCTGAAGAAACGGCAGGAACAACTTGGCATAAGAGCCAACAAACTCCAGACTGACTGAACGGTCCGATGGAATTCCACATTCGTAATGCTCCAGTGGCTGTTCGAGCAAAGGATTGCGGTGTAATCTGTGCTCGCAGATGAAACAGTCACCAAACCAGCTGTCCAAAAGTCACTCGCCATGAGAGCATCACAGTGGGAGCTGCTGGAACAGAGTTGCATGTGGGGCTGTCTTTCATCTTTCCAGTCATTTTCAACATGATCAGCAACCAGGACAAATTTCCCCGTTTCGCCAAGCTTTGCAAAAGCTACTTGGCTGTCCCAGCTACCAGCACCCCAAGCGAGATCATTTTTTCACTTGCTGGGAATACCATCACCCGACAGCAGGTGAGCCTCCATCCAGCCCACGTCAATGCCCTCATCTTCTTACACGCAAACAGGATTGAAAAGCAAAAACTGTGACTGAGCAGGACTGTGACAGTGAGTAGGCTTACAGCCTAGATCTTGCGTGAGTGTCATTATTGTGTTATGCTGACATGCATCAATCATATTTCTTTTGCACTAAAATGGGAGTTAGTGTTATTGTTGCATTGTTACCATTAAGTTGCAAAATGTTATGAGCTGTCTGTCAGCATCTGTATAATTTTTTGCAAAGAAATTGCAAATTGTGGCATGTTGCAAGCATTCCCATCTCTTGTGTTTTTATTAATGACGTCATCAGTGATTAGTCAACGTCGACTCGTCTTTAATCACATAACTATCGACTTGAAAAAATGTGAGGTCGTTCAACCCCTACCACCAACCGGTTTGTCCCACGAAGAGTTGTTTGAATTCTTTCTGTCCTCTCAAGAACTCCAGCTTTGACTCTGCCTCAGCCAACGCATGCCTACAATCAAGCAAGACAAAGCACAAACACATCAACGTTGAACCATCTATTCCTTCAACTAAAAGGCGAAACCCTGACACATCTTCAAATTATGATCCAGTCTTGCAGCAATGAAAGAATACATAGACAAGCTGGATAGCAGGATTGTAGTGCTCAAAAATATTTATTTATAGGATTATACAATATCATCATAACATTCCTGCGATTTAGCAAGTGTAAGAGTTGTTGCTGAGAATACCCGTGTATGACACTTCTCTTGAAATGTTTCAGACCGATTGCAGAGCGGAGGACGAAATCGCTTCCATGCATAATTCACAAAGAATAAAATACAATATTATGTACATATTAAGCCATCACACAAGGGATATATTCTAAAACAAAATCTGAATTTCAAACTGCAAATATCTTGACCATGGTAAAGTTGTGCTCGAGAGAGATATGGGAGGCCGCACATGAGAGAACCAGTGCTCGCTTTGCAGGAGCAAGACCCACCTGTTGGGCATACTGGTGCGTATCAGCCAGCACGCTTCGATAGAGCACTGAAGAGATCCACTTTTTAAAATATTTTGCAATATTTTGGCAGCTAAAAATAATGTGTACAACATTGAAATAAGACATAATTTGGGCATAAATTGTTAGTAGGCTATTTTATCTTAGAGTTATAAGAGTTGAATGATCATAAATATGTTATCAGTTATGATTTTGAGTTCTAAAATAACCAAATAAAACAGTGTTTTCATGAGAAATAATTTAAAATCACATTAATGCATGTCATCAATGGATGTTTTATGTATTCTTTGTTCTCAAAGTGTCTGTTTTGCCACAATGACAGCATGATGCACAGCGCAAATCAGATTAATACTTGTCTTTCATTTGTATAAATTTGCACATTTGGAAGTACACTCTAAATTGCATATTCAGGGGAAATTGCCAAGACATGCTATTTTGTGCATCTGAAAGACATAATCCTCAAAAGACTACACTAGTAGATCAGCTCTGACTTTTTGTGTGTGCTATCAAGTTTGCACATGTTTTCATACATGCAAACTTTCAGTAAATGAGGGCCAAATTGGGGAAAATAGGAACAATGTATGCAGGTGTAATGTTGATGTCACAGACGAGTTGAGGATATAAGTGCAGGCTTTTAATGATCATAAAGTAATCCACAAGAACACAAGAAACTACAGAACAAAACAAAACAGCCTAAACAGTACAAGAACAGACAAAGAGAACATGAGGGCTTTGTATACACAAAGACTAACTAGGTAAATGAGACACACCTGGGAGCAATCATAGGGAACACAGAGAACAGAAAAAACAGAACTTAAAACATATTTCAAAATAAAAGTCTAACATAATTGAACCACCCCTTCTGGCCACTAGGGAAAACACATATATATTACAGAGCCCCCCTTTAAAGGGTGGCTCCTGACACCCAAAACAGGAAACAAAAAAAAGGTGGATGGCCAGGGAACCAGGGCAGAGCAGGTGGGCAGCAAGGGGACCAGGGCAAGGCGGCCGGGGGCTTTGGCAGGGTCAAGGCAGCCGGGGACTCAGAAGGTGAGGTCAAGGTGGCTTAGGACTCAGAGAGTGAGGTCAAGGCGGCCGGGGACTCAGAGGGCAGAGCCGCAGTGGGGGCACTGCCATATCCCACTGTGTAGGAGGACAAAGTGAGCCTTAAAGCATAATTGATATACTCCACCAAAGAGAGCTTACATCTACCTCCAGGCAGACAGGATTTCAAGAAACAAAACTGTCCTTCAGCTCAATATCTCCCAGTTCCAGTACATTAGCAAGAGCGCAAAACAGCTCAGTGTACTCCTCGATGGAGTCACTTCCTTGTCTGACAGACAAGAGTTCCAAAGTCATTAAATCCATGTCTTGGTCGGTTCTTCTGTAATGTTGGGGTCACAGACAAGTGTTGACGATCTAAGTGCAGGCTTTTAATGATCATAAATTAATCCACAAGAACACAAGAAACTACAGAACATACCAATACAACAGCCTAAACAGGACAAGAACCGACAAAGATAACATGAGGGCTTTTTGTACACAAAAGGTAAACGAGACAGACATGGCAGCAATCATGAGGAACTATAGCTCCTCTTAGCTGTTTAGAGGGACTTTTTTAGCTCCTAGTCTGTTGTAGATACTTTTTGGGAGAAGAGCCCTTACAAAGTAAGTTCTGACAAACTTGCTGCAAACTTGTCGCAAATTTCCTACTCATTATTTTCACATGCAAATGAGCTTGCGATTTGCTGCAAATGTTTGCAGCTCTCCACCGGTAGTGCTGAACCTGCAGCAAACCTTTGTTGAAAATGAAGTGTTTGCCACAAATCTCATTTGCGTGTGAAAATAATGAATGGTGAATTTGTGGCAAGTTTGCAGCAAGTTTACCAGAACTCTTGATTTATGTAAGGGGGAACTGTGGGAGGTGCTGTAGCCTGTGATTGGTCAAATACATATGACGCACAATGCATTGAGAAACTCAATGATTCGGCAGCCACCATGAGTAAACAGACTTCTAGCTGCTATCCTGCTATTCAGAGAATTGTGCTAATTTTCCATTTCACTTAAAAGAAAAAACAAAGCCAACAAAGGATCCAAACAGTATCACCTGTTTCACATATTATGTGTCTGCGTGGGGTAAGCAGCGCTGCAGTGTGACTTCAATGGGAAACAGTATATAGTAAAAATGCAATAAACGAAAGAGTCAGGTTAGATAACATCTGTGGCCATGTACTGAAATACTCTGCTGAACAATTGTCCCCTGTTTTTACCTCTATTTATCAGTCCTTTTTGGATCATCATATAGTTCCACTATTGTGGAAAACATCAATTAACATAACCAATCCCAAGACAACCAAACCTTCTGCACTAACATTTCTTGTGTTTAAGTGTTTTGAAAGGCTTATCAATAGTTACATAATTTGTTAAAAGTTACATAACACAGATCTTATTGGACCCTTACTAATTTGATTATCAGTCCTGCAAAGGTGTAGATGACGCCATTCTAACCCTGTTTAACTTAGTCTACTCACATCTTGAGTCCCCAAAAACCCATGTTAACATTTTATTTGTTGATTTCTACTCTGCTTTTAATACTATCCAGCCTCATATTTTGGCTCAAAGATTGGGAAAAGAGTTCTCCCTAGATGGTGGGTTGATTTTGTGGCTTTTGGTCTTTCTTGAGTTCTAGAGTTCAGCAGGTGCAAGTGGGATGCTGTGTGTCCGATAAAGTGCTTACCGGTGTAGGTTCACCCCCAGATTGTGTCCTCTCCCCTCTGTTGTTTATTCTGTACACTAATAGATGTACTAGTACTTCACTTTGGAGATATTTGATTAATATCAAGCAGCCATATCACCCTGCAGGTCAAGACTGGTTGCCCACTGAAGCAAAGCAGGGTTGAGCCTGGTCAGTACCTGGATGGGAGACCTTGTAGGGAAAACTAAGTTTGCTGCTGGAAGAGGTGTTAGTGAGGCCAGCAGTGGGTGCTCACCCTGTGGTCTGTGTGAGTCCTAATGCCCCAGTATCCACCTTTTTCCTGACTTCTCCATGGGCAGCGCTATTACGGCAAAAGACTTCCTCTCGGCTGCTCCACACTTCCGCTTAGTTGTTGTTATCAGCTAGACTAACGTTACTGGTGATGGCAAGCAGCTAAGGGTCTGGATAATTATGCGCTGTTATAGGGTGTTATGACAATTACAAGTAGCCTAAAAACGACTGGAAAATGAATGTCACAACGATAAGCCCCCCCCCAAAAACTGCCAATGCTGAAACATTCAGAGTCAAACCAGATGTAATAATCAGAGGTTACATTAAACTAATCCTCCGTCACTTGCTTTAAAAAAATAAATAAAATAATTTACAGATCATTCTAAATACTGTCCGTCGTTTTGGAAGATAACAAAGATGAAAAACATTTAAACCAAACCTTTGTTTTGTTAATCATCTTTACATGGTTCATATCTCATGTTGCGCTGTGAGTGAATGTGAATGAGGGAGAGACCAGGTTCTCAGCAGAGTATTTGAGAAGGCGGCACTTGTCAATGCAGAAATAATGCACAAGAATGTACGTGCCTCAAATCTGAAGATTTTTAAATGGAACCTATCATGACCACACATCCTCTTTTCATGCATGTTTCCTCTTTTTTCGAACCTTAAAAAGCGACCAGTCAGGATTTCTAAATCACCTAAATGTCCGCAATTTGGCTGTTTTCATATTGAACTGCAAAAAAAAAAAAAAACGTAATTAAATCTAGCACATCATATTCGCGAATTCTCTAGGAGTGTAACCTCAGTGTTCTGACCAAATTCCCTCCATTTGCCCTTCTAATCCTGGCCTCCTAATAATCCCCATCTATTAATTGGCTCTTTCACTCTACTCTCTCCTCTCCACCAACAGCTGGTGTCTGGTGAGCGTTCTGGCGCACCAGACACGTGTTCTGTTGCAACATCCAGGTGGATGCTGCACGCTGGTGGTGGTTGAGGAGAGTCCCCTGTTCACTATGTAAAGCGCTTTGAGTGTAGAGTCAGGAAAGTGCTATATGAATATGAAACGTTTAATAGATTCAGTGTTTTGGTATTATCAACTCTAGATGCAGTAGCTCAAGTGAAAATAAAAAATAAATGTTTAACCAAAGAAATACCATGGAGAAATAAGCACACTTGTCACTTTAAGAGACAATGCCGCAGAGCGTCTCTGGCGGACAATTAACTTAACTGTTCACCACAAAAGTTTACTGGATAGCATTCAGGACAACACCAATTTTTTTTTTACACTTTGTATTTCTGTATTTATACAATCTGATGTGCTGTTTAATTGTACTGTATTTATCATATTTTACAGACCAGACACACTTTCGCAAAATATTCTCACCTTTTCATAAGTGCTGACACTTTCTTAAGGTCAGCAGTCAATCAATTTGCATACTCTCACTTTGGGTAATATATAATTTTGCTCAGTTTGCAAGTGAGTTGGTTTCACTGCAGTGTGCTGCAAGATTTTTTACTGAAATCATCCTCCTCCCCAGCTCCACCTGTCTAGATCTGCTACATGGAGATTGTATTTACGTCTAATTGTTCAGCAGCATGTCCACATGCTTAAATTAGCATGTCTGTGTATGTTCTAGCAGTAGCAAGTATCGGTACTTGCTCTGCAGCAGCCACAGCAGTAGCAGTATAGCAGATCTAGTCCACCAAGACCAGGGGTGTCCAAACTTTTTCTACTGGGGGCCAGATGCAAAAAGAAATAAGGTGTCGTGGGCCACATCATTGTAATTATAAAAAGAAAAAGGCTAGATACAACTAGATTGCCATTATTGCAACATATGCTTAATAGCTTAATATTATGCAAGTTTTAATCACATGTTGTGTTAATAAAGGATATTTCTCTCACCAAGAACACTTGTAATAGAACAATGATGCAGGGTAAGAAATTAAGTGGGCTCTGGGGAAAAATGGCCCAAAAAGTGACACAAAATGCCCTATAGTTCAAAATGTGGGGGCAAAAAATGCCCTGGTTTCTGCTTTTTATTTATTTATTTATTTATTTTATTATTAAAACCATCTGATATAGTTCTTAAAATTATACTTTAAGAGTAGCATTACACATTATGACTTAAATATGTTTAAAAAAATAAATAAATAAATAAAAAATAAAAGAACCACAGTACATTTTTATGTGTTTAGAAAAAATGTCCTCATAAACATAAAAAAAATAAAATAAAAATAAATCCAGTGGGCAGTTATTGGCACCTTTATTGAAAAGTTAATGTCTGACAATTCAGTAATGTAACATTTTGTAAACAAAATATTATATTGGGTAAGGGCTTGATAGTTTAAGTGCGCTTGGATTTTGTGCTTTTATTTTTGGACGTCCATTCAGCAGTTTTGGGATGCATCACAATAAGAATATGACGTGATTCAAGGAATTACTTTTTATTTATTAGTAATTCAATCATAGTTTATGTTCTGTTTTTACTTGTGTTAAAAATATGATTTTAATTTTTAATTTTAATTTTAATTTTAACTTGATCAAAATGGTTGCACACCCTTTAACTTGGTTGACATGCAAGTGCGAGCTGAACATGTACAGCCAGAGATGCACGAGTGTTTGAGTGCTCTCTTATATGTCCTAACTCTCAAATGGTGCTGAGAGGTCCACAAATAATTTTTATGTTTCAATGAAACATAAGAATGAACCAAATCATCAGGATTTGGTATCAGGACATTTTATCAAGAACGAGTAAAAGAGCAAAATATCTAACCTGATAGCAATCCTTTCACATATGCCTCATTCTTTTTGCATGATGCTTCATCTGTGGAAATCTGGAGGATTACAAACTCCTGTTGAACTTTTCCAATGTATGAAGCTGGTGGAAACTAAAGAGAATGCATAGTGGAGACAATGTGCTGTGAAATGTGGCTGCATGTGATAGTGACATCCAGTGTTCAGAATATGAATGTCATATAATTTCTCAATAGCAGGCCAAATTCTGTAATATTTCTAAAATCTATTGTCAGCCGCATGAGAGCAATCAATCAATATGTCATACCCACATTATCATGTTAAATATTTCCGAGAGTTCAGGCATGAAACTCTGCATGGCACAAACTAGTCAGTTCTTTGAACTAGATATCTGTTAGCCAATCAGTTCACTCACATGTGATATGTCAAACCAATTGGCTCACATGATATAGGCTGATAGGTTCTTTTGACATGTAATCAGGCAGCCAATCATTGTTCTTGACTGAATGAGTGTTTTTTGCAGTGTTGTAGGGCCTTGGCCCACTCAAAATGGCAGCAGAGACCGCATGGCCCTTTGTTCTATAATCAAAGGAGAGACATTGAACTCAGTTTCCCAGGATCCTTCACAATTTCACAACTGGATGTGAAGTCCCACCCATGGACCCAGTCTCAAACGGCACTGGTCGAAAGTGGCCTATGACCGATGATGTCATCTTGTCAATAAAACCAGCGGACAGATGTAGTTCCCCCTCTCTGTGCTAAGCTCCGGCTGGCTGTTAAGGGACATCTATATTGTGCAGTACTGAATGAGTTTTCCCTCCTTTTTGGACTAAGAACAATGAGACCATGTTTTTCTAACCTCACCATCTGGCCACGGTAGATTAAGATTAATTTAGCTTTGTTCAGGTCTTCTAGTATGCTTTTAATAACCAGTTCAGTTTCACTGCAAGACATCAGTGAATTTATTTTGAAAAATGGAAAGGTGACCAGTTTCCCTTCTCCCTCTTTTTCTGTCAACGTTGAATACCTTCTGCATTCTTCTCCACCGCTGGATCCGAAGAATACAGCAGAGACGCATCTTTTCGCTGACGAGCGTAAACATTTTAAAGCTAAACAAAATCACATAAGTTAGCATAAAAGTAATCCATAAGACTCCAGTGGTTAAATCAGTATCTTCAGAAGTGATGTGATAGGTGTGGATGAGAAACAGAGAAACAGATCACCTTCACATTCTTCTTCTTGTTTATTTGGTGGTTCACATTTTTCTCTGCATATCGCTCCCTGCTGGGCAAGGAGAAGAATGTCTAGCAAAAAATGACAAATAATTATCTGTTTCACACCCACACCTATCATATCACTTCTGAAGATATGGATTTATGGATTACTTTTATGCTGCCTTTATGTGCTTTTTGGAGCATCAATATTTTGACCTACAGAGCTAAAATGTTCTTCTAAAAATCTTAATTTGTGTTCTGCAGAAGAAAGGAAGTCATACATATCTGGGATTCATGAGTGTGAGTAATTGATGAGAGAATTTTAATTTTTGGGTGAACTATCCCTTTAAAGTGATAGCTCAGCCATAATTTAATATTGTCATCATTTCCCTACTCTCATGTTGTTCCAAACCCGTGTGACCCTTTGTATTATGTGGAACACAAAATATGTTAGACAGAATGTTTGGGACTGACAGTCTCGGTCACCTTTCAAAATATGAAAAAAACCAACAAAAAAAACATTCACTGAAAGTAAATAGTGACTCAGGCAAACATTCTAATATCTCCTTGTGTTGCATGGAAGAAAGAAAGTCATACGGGTTTGGAACAACATGATGGTGAATGATGACAGAATTTCCATTAATAATAATAATAATAATAATTCTGTAATTCATGTTGAATGTGTATTATGTAATGGAATATAGGAGAGTTAACGTCCATTATGTCATTCGTGAAAGTAATGAGTTACTCATTAAGTACTCTTTTAATTGGATACTTTCTTACTCTTACTCAAGTCATTATTTATGTTAGTACTTCTACTTATTCTGAGTAATTGTTTTTTTTTTTTTTACAGTTTTTGGCTACTCTACCCACCTCTGAACAGGCTGCATCATATAAGTATTTGGGTGTTCACATGGACTCTAATTTATCGTGGAATGATCACATGTAAAAAAAGTGCAGCAGCGTATTTACTTTTTAAGAAGACTGAGGTCTTTTGGTGTTAGTAAACAAATGCTATTGTTGTTCTGTTGTGCAGTTATGCATAGCATGTTGCTCTATGGGGTGGCAAGCATGGTATAATAATATCACAGTACAGCTTAAGGCAAAATTAACAGACTCCTCAATGTATGCTCAAAGCGTGTAGGGGCACCTGTTTTAAAGATATTTAAAAATGATCACGAGCAGAGGGTATTGAGAATAGCACGTAACATCATTGGTGAAAGCCAACATATGCTTCATGACAATTATGAACTTCAGCCATCAGGAAGGAGGTCTAGGATACCGAGACATAGACTAAACAAATTCAAGTGCTCTTTCATTCCGATGTCCGCTGGACTACTCAATGACAAAGACTTTGTTTGTAAAAATGAGATGTTGCATTGGAAATAATGTGATGTGACCTGTAATAATGGATAACGATGATATGACATACTAATGTACTGTATTGTATGTTTATTTAGTTATTGTATGTTTGGATGATGGTGATTGTGCAATTTCGATGCAAAGCAAATTTCAGAGAAATCAGACAATAAAGTATTATTAGTAACACTTTACAATACGGTTCCATTCGTTAACATTAGTAAATGCATAAGGTATCATGAACTGACAGTGAACAATATGTTTTTACATCATTTATTAATTTTATTTACCAAGATTAATAAATGTGTAAAAGTATTTTTCATTGTTAGTTCATGTTAACTAATTTTGTTAACTAATGTTAACAAATGGAACCTTATTGTAAAGTGTTACAGTATTATTATTATTACGCCTGCTGAGTCCAAACTGGCTGGTGCATAATGTCAGGAGCTGGGAAAAAGGACTCAATCATAGGGTATGGGATGAATAAGGGAACTTTATTACTAACAAAATAAAAACACAACTGAACAGTTTAAGAAAAAACAAACTGACAAGAAACCATCAGACAACAAGACTGGAGTGTTGAACATGAGACAAACCACAAGATGAGCCAGCAACAAACAAGGCAGGAATATATACACACAAGGAAATAAGGAACAGGTGAAACACATACACAATCAAGTGGTAACAAGGGGGTGTGGCCGGCAAGCAAACCAGTGGGAAGAGCACATGGCACACAGAACAACTAACCAAGTACTCAGACAAACATAGATCCATAAACAACAATAAATTAAACAAAAAACAACAAGGCTGTCAGGGCAGAAACCTGACAAATAATATAAAATATTTTAAACAACAATTGCTGTTTTCATGTAATATTACAAAATAAATTGGTACATTTAATTATTTAATTTAGAGTACTTTGTCCTTCATAATAAGCACATCATGAAGAATGCATTATTTACTGGCATGTATTTTGTATTAGTATGATGTTAAAAGTTTGTTGAACATGACATCTTTAAATTCCACTTTAGTGACTCTAAAGGTCAGGAAAAGATTCCCCAAATGGGATTTCCTGAGGTTTCCTTCTATAATAAGGCATAAAACTATGGACAGTGATGTTGGTGTATATTAAGGCAGCAGCTATTTGCATAAAGTATAAATAGCCACAAAAAGCACTTATTTGCAGTAAGTGCAAATAGTGTTAGATGCTATTTGCACCCCAGTGCAAATAGTGGCAGATCCCATTTGCACTCCTAATTAAATAATAACAAACAGTATAGAGGCATCACTGCAGTGTGTTTATTGTGTTTATTTAGTCTCACAGACACTCTACACCATACCCTACCCCTAAACCTAACCCTAACCTTCCCTTACAAAAATTAACCATGGTTTTACTACAGTAACCATAGAATCACCATGTTATTTTGCAGTAAAATAATAGTAACCACAAAATTAAACATGGTAACTATATTAAAACCATGTTACTGAAGTAAAACCATGATTACTGCATGAAAACTGTGGCTTCCACCAAAAATTATGGTTACTAGAATATTACTATAGTAAAAGCATGGCTAATTTTGCACAGCTCAAATCTTCCTCAACTCCCCGTACATCACTGTGACCAAATCGCTGCAAGGCAATCAACCTTTATATTAATTTCTATTTATTATTATAAGTGTTATTAAAGGAAATATTAAGAGTGGAGGCAGGGAACAGGATGGGGAAAAGTGGGACAAAGGGGGAATCGAACCCAGGTCCGTTTGCACAAAAGAATACACTGCCACACAATCTTTACACACTATGCCATTGCAGTGACACAAGGGGGTACAGTTTGTCTTTAATCTCTGTGTTTCCACCAGACTGTTTGAGTGCAAATAGCCGCTTGTGTGGGCAGGTGCTATTTACACCTTGTGGAAATAGTCACTTGGATAGATTAATGAGGCCAACGTTAATCAGAACATGACTGTTGAGTGTTTAGTGCTTATAAGTGATCCTGGGGGAATGCAGTAGATGAAGAGGATCATAATTACTGCAGAACACCAAGCATTTGCATCACACACACACACACACACGTTGGTTTTGATATACTTGTGAGGACCCTCCATAGACATAATGATTTTTATACTGTACAAACTATAGATTCTATCCCTTAACCCTAACCCGCACAGAAACCTTTTTGCATTTTTACATTTTCAAAAAAACACCATTTAATATGCCATTTCCCTTGTGAGGACCACCCAAAAGGTCCTCACAACCAGAAATGTCCTCACAGAACAGGTTGATTCTCAATACTTGGTCCTCACAAGTATAGCAAAACCTGTACACACACACACACACACACACACACTCACTCAAACAGGATAAACAAAAATTCAACCACATGAATTGATCAGAATGCTTTCAACATTTTTATTGTCAAAGAGTGAGAACAAGTGGATTAATTTTTGGCACATTCAGTGGCCCCAAAAGTGTTTGTTCACTTTCTGTAAGTTACACTTACAAGCAATACATGAAGACCAA
Organism: Myxocyprinus asiaticus; assembly: GCF_019703515.2. NCBI lineage: Eukaryota > Metazoa > Chordata > Actinopteri > Cypriniformes > Catostomidae > Myxocyprinus > Myxocyprinus asiaticus. The sequence continues at coordinate 38,703,332 of NC_059379.1, forward strand.
AAGTACTACTTTGTGGTTGTCAAACATTAGTGGGACATGTCCATAGTTGTCCAACATGTCCACTACACCTGTAGGAAGTCTGCTAGGACACCTGTGTGAATTTGAGGAGAACTGACTTTATACATTTACTAAAAATCACCCTGACTCCAGTTGCCTAAAAGTCATTGCATTAGATAACAAAATATCAAACAAATGATGCAAGGGCTTTTCTCAAAACTAACTTCACTTTTCTGCAACATTTTAGCAATTTGAAAATTTTTAAGTGTCCAAATATTTTTTGGGCCACTGTATTGTACAACCATGTTTAATTATTTATTGACATTCACTATAAATTCTATTGAGAAAAAAATGATAGACATTCCATAATGTACACAAAATATTTCAAACATTATTACTGTACTGTAGTGTTAATTACAGTAATTTTAATAAAATTGCAAAAAAAAAAAAAAAAAAAAAAAAACGAGACCCTTACAGAATAAACACAATCTAGATATGTGAGTATACTGTATAATGCGTATTGAGTGTACAGTACTGACAGTATGATTGCTGTCCTCACCTGCTCAATCACAAGTTCACATACGCATACAATCCCCTCCTTAATTTATTACTGACTAATAATGTAATAAATTAAGTTAATAAGGCAGGAGATGGGGTGGTGGAGGGATGTTGGAAGAATTGTCACGGTAGTGAGGTATGCATCTGTTTATACTCTTGTTTAATGACTGACAAGATTAGATGAATTAGTTCCTCCCGAATTCTTTGTTTTAGAACTACATTAAACCAACGTTGAACCTTATCTCCCCTTTTCTATTCTCTTTGACAACAATCACATCAACCTCTCCGTTTTAAAAAATAATCTCTTAAAAATGCATATTAGGGTGAATCTCACTACAAAAAGCATCTTCGACTTGTTTTCCAGTCAAATTATCTGTGTATAAGTGCTATAAGTGTATTTCTTCTTGTTGCACTGGAAGATTTTTATTTATTTATTTTTTTTATGCTTAAGAGGTGAAAAATCTGCCAGTGCACCCAAACAAAATATCTAAAATTTTTGCTTCTCAGGTAAATTTTACAAATTTTAAGGATGTTTAAAACAAGTATACTTGTTTGTCATAATAAGAATATTATTTGTTTGCAGTGCTCATGAAAACTGTCCAAGTAACATGTCGAACTTTTTGCTTTACAGAAATGAAAATTAGGGAACTTTTACATTAAATAAATGTCACAATGGTCAAACATGTCAAAATAGGCTTCATTTTCTTTCAAAATAGAATTTCTTGGTTTATTTATTTATTTTGTGGGTTGAAACATGTCATGAAAATGTTCTTCAGAGGTTTCATGAGATTCACCAATAAGTCAGATTTTAATAAAAGCTTACACCCTTTCCACTTCACTCACAATTAGGGACTAAAAATGAAATGTTTTTCATTTCAGTTCGTTCTGAACAAGAACGGTATTTTTTCATTCCGGTTCAGAAGTTCTGCAGCCTCCTTTCCAAAATGTTACCTGTTGAAACAAAATAAAAGAACGGTTAATAACGTTCTTTTAAAAATGACAGTACTCTGCGCTAAGGGGTGGGTGAAATACCAATTTGACTTTTTCCAGATCTCGCAAGAGAAACAAGCAACCTGGTCTGCAAAAGCAAGCCCAAAATAAGCCACTTGCCTCACCAAAATAAATGAAAATAAGCACAATTTTTTTTTTCTTGTGTGGTGGATTTATCAGCATAGAAATCATAACAAGCATACAGTTAATTAACAGTTAAGTATAATTTTACAGATCTGATTCTTAGTCAAAAGCCGGTAGCATCAAATCTGTATGAATGCATCATATCTAACAATAATTCAGTGAAGACTTGGAAACAACTGAGAAATGTACTTTTTACCTCTAATAATTATCTTTGTATCTGGATTAGCCGTTCAAGTATATGTAGTAATTAAACATAGTTGTTCAAAAAGATCTTCATTCACAGAATTCAACATCCACTACAGGCAATTAGGCAAAGAAATGTGTAATTTTCCTTCAGGATCAAAGCACGTTTCATTTTTCAGGCAACATGAAGTGGTGTAGTTCCAAAAATGTACTCTGATAAACCCTTTGGCCTTTGGTTTCATGAAAAAATTATCGGAGCGAAATTAACCGGTTATAACCAGTTACCAGCATTTAAAATTAACGTTTTCACTCCGGAACAATTAAAATAAAAGAAAAATGTGTTCCTTGAATCATTTTTAGTCCCTGCTCACAATTATTATTTTCCTTTTCCTTTCTTCTCATGTTTAACTCTGTTTCTTTCTTCATTCATCACTCTCCCTGTAGATATTCTGCTGTCCTCCTCAGCTTTGCCTGGATTATCTGGCTGTTGGCTGGATGTTGTATCCTGGCTGGTGACCTCACACTCCAGGTGACACTTTGATTGGACTGATCTGTTGTCTTTAGGGAGATCTAAAGAGAAAAGATACAGAGAAGATGTGAGTTCAAAATAAATTTATTGGGAAAATGCATTAAAACGTAGATTAAATTTAAGTTCAGAAGCAGGGCATGAATTGTTGCACCTTTGGCAGATATTGCATGTACGTCTTCTGTATCTGAGCAATCAGAGATTGTGCTGCCCTCTCCTGGCTGCGGAGCATCCAGAAACTGCATATGAGCTTCAGCCATCCTTTGAACTGCTGTTCAACACATCAACACAATGCAAGTAATTTACAATGTCAAATAGGCCCTATTGCAAGGAAAGTTAATATCCCATTTTCAGGACAGAGGTTAAAACAGGTTTATGTAATGCTGTTATTCTGAGGACATTTATATATTTAGTTATTTTTTGAAGCATCTAATTACGTCTACATTTTTAAAGGCAAAGGATTTGTTACAATGCAAATTTAAAAGAATGGATTGATATTGGTCAGATGTTGTGACGTGAAAAGTAAACTATAAAAAAAAAAGCCCACTGAATTCCCACTAAAAATAATACTACTGATAACATCTATTAATGCCATAATCTATGTTTAGCAGATAAAGCATCGAAACTCCTAAGATTCTCTCAAGGTCATGAGTAATTACTGACTGTCATCACTGTCATTCTGTTATCAATGGGTTCTTTCTTTGCTTCATATGATGACTCACTTTCCGAAATCACTGTCTGTCCTCTCCACATCTATTCTCTTAATATGCCCGAGTTCCCTATGGGAATGTCACCTTGGACTTCAATGTACTAGGCTGCCAGGAAAGTTGGAGGAACGTTCTCAGTCATTGTATGAGTGTGTTTGATTGGATTACGCCATCTCAGAACGAACTGTTTTTCTTGCAACGTTTATCCACATACCAAAACATTACAATAGTAAAATTCTTACTCCATTTCAGTAGATTCTGTGAAGCCTTGGTTATCTTCAAACTGTGTTTAGAAGAATTCTGTAAAGTCTCTGTTATTTTTGAAAGATTAAACAGATTGTAGGAACCAAATCAAGTCAAATACTCCTAAGAATCCTTTCACACTGTTGTTTGATATGCTGCTCCATTAATGTGCCGTCTGCACCCAACATATGCCTCTAATCATCACTCTTTTTGTCTGTATTCTGCCCATTGACACATATGGCACCCTTTTATACACCCACTTGTTAGTACATTAGGGCCATGAAGGCAGAATGTAAACATGACAAATGACACATTATATACTGCATGTACAGTATATTACTTTAAATGATCATCAAGTGGTTAAAACAGTTTGTTATACTTTACTTAAATTTACTTAAGTTGTTCCAACAGAGATGGATTAGGTGAACAAATTTAAGCGCAACAGTGCAAATTAAAAAAAAAGAAAAATTACGTTGTGACAAAAATGTTCAAGAATTGTTAATAAGTTAATTAGATGTTACCACATGATGCACATTTTTCAGGTTAACATTTTTATTCAGTGTGTGACAACACACATGGATTGTGTTAAAGGTCTAATACGATTAAATATCTAGATAGCTAAAAGGCTATGACATGGTCTATTACTCTCTTACAAAAATCCTTTGTCATTTGTGTTACATTATTAAGGGTATCAGAATAACCATCCTGTGTAATTTCTTTACAATGTATGTGATTTAACTGGGCAAATTTAACCAATCACTTCATATAGTCTGGAGCTGCAAGTCTCTCTCGCAATGTTCTTACCCTTCAGTGATGGCGGCTCGTAGATGGCTGTGGTGACTCTTTTTGGCTTAAGAGCTCCATTTTCAATAACAGGCAACTACACAAGAGAAGAACACTCTGTGATCATCTAATCATTCGTTATTCAGTGACATTTAAGACAGTATTGAAACAGTTTACAGTGGCTTGGTTAAGAGTTTTATAACAATGATTGAGAAAAACTGGTTTAAATTCATGATGGGAACACTATGTGAAATTGTGTTCGAAACCAGAAATTGCCTTGTGACCTTGCTGGGCAGCATTTTTGTATGAAGGTCTCTCTTGATGAAAGAGGTTTTAAAATGTCTGTCAAGGCACCATTACACAATGTCTAATGATCAGTAACAAATTAAAGTGAGCTTTAGACATAACCAAGTAAATATTTAATGAGCACAAAGCTTCACGGTGGAAAGTGAATAATAATAATAATAATAATAATAATAATAATAAAGAGTAAATCTAATATCTAATAAAATAAACAAATGGACTTCTTTGAACGGCACTATGTTAATCTTAACACCAATCAAACTACATACAAACAATTGTGGGATATCATAGGCAGTGAAGGACATATCTGTGCTGCCTTGAAAAAAAAATAGAGCCATTGGAGCCATCTTAGAAGACAGGATACATAAACATTGGGTTTGGACATGCCTTGATGCCTTCATACCTTCAGATACTGCCTAAGAATTCATAATTGTTATGGTTTTGGACACAAACACTATCATAGAACTACTAGTGCATATTTTGCCTATAAATTTGTTATGAGCAATTTAACCCAGTAGAGAACTCACTCATACTAGAGGTCGACCCATACATGTATCAGTTTTACCGATTAATTGGCGCTGATAGTTGCTTTTTGGAACTATTAGTTATCTGCAAAAATCAATGTAGATAGTGGCCATTAGTTTTTTTGCTTTGTTGAATTCTTCTGTGCTCCTCCATGGCCGGTGTAGTGTGGAATTTTGACTCCCTGATATTCTCATGTTTAGGGGAAGGGGAAGGTGAAGGTGTAGGGATGGGCTTTAGGAGTAGAGACCAATGAGGTTAGGGGTGGGCTTTAGGGATAAGGGCCAATCAGGAAGAGGGGAGTCAGAATCTGGTGGGCAGTCAGATTTTGGCACAACACCAGCACTGAGGGATTCTATAGTTAGAACTCCTTGGTTCTACAGTATAACAACGGCCTCTAGAGATGAAATAAAAATGATCAATGACTCTGTGTGGAGTTTGTTGTGAAAAAAGGAAAAAACATTTTTATGTAATACCAGAATGCCGGACAATTATGACAAGTGATCGCTGATGATATACTATTGATGAATGATGATCTACTGTTGATGAATTACTACTCATACAGTATTTATTAGCCTATAGGACAATGTTTACTTTTAAGTATTTATATAGTAATACATAAATTATTGTAAGAGTGCATGTTCTGTTTCCCTTGTGTCTTGTGTGTTTGTTTGAGCTGGGAGCACAGACATTTCAAAATAAGAGTCCCAACCAAGCGTATTTTGGGCATGTTTATAGTTAATTCGCAGGTTTTGCAGCAAGTCTATTTTTTCAGGTTATTATTGGTATTTTGATTGCACAATAAACTGCATCTGGGATTTTATTCATTTTGAACTTTGTGTCTGTGCCCATCACAGTAAGGAAAGACAATGAAACATTTTAACATTCAATAAATCAATTTTAAGAACTATTAATCGTTTATCAAACTTTTCCACCAGCTTAATCAACGATGTCACCAAAATCCAATATCGGTCGACCTCTAAATCTTACCACACTTCAAGATAAATGTAAATACCGTCATTTCTTAATGAAATAATATTGCATAAATAAAATAAAACAATATTAAAAAAAAAAAACACACAGAAATACAAGAAAAGGAATAAGCACAAACAGCAGTATAACATTACTTTGTCTTGTGATTTTGTCTAACCTGATGGCTGATACTCTCATCGTCTGGAGATGCATGATCTGTTAGCTGGAACAGGGTTGCAGGCGTCGGTCTTCTGCGCCGAATCTGATTGAAAACATTGACAATCAGTTACAATCCCAATATTTCCAGTGTTCACCAAGTGTTCACTACCAAAGGGTATTGAACACTTGGTGAACACTGGAAATATTGGGATTGTAACTGATTGTGTGAATTACCATTCACTTTCATTTGCATCTTTTTTCTATACAATGAAAGTGAATGGTAACTAAGACTGTCAATCCCTAATATTCTGCTCGACGTCTCCTTTTGTGTTCCATAGCTGAAAGGAAGCCATACAGGTTTGCAACAACAAAAGGTTGAGTAAATAACGACTGAATTTTCATTTTTGGGTGAACACTGTCACAGAAAATCTCATGGAGGCAGAGGGATGGACTCAATCACTGGGTTTATTGATGGAAGAGGAGTAACAAACAGGTGAGGCAATCCAGACACGAACAGCAGGTGAGTAAACTCCAAACAAGGAAATATAACAATATGCAGATGAAGGAAAAACTCACAAAGTCTTTTAGTCTTTACAGGAAACTTAAATGGAACAGGAGAATCCAAATGCTGGGGAACAAACGGAGGATGAACTAACACTAAACTCTGATGAGGGGAACAATAACAGGTACGTATATAATTGCAGGTAAGTCTAGACAAACTAGGGAGTCCGTAGTCTCCAGGGAAACACTGATAATGAGAACAGACAAATGACTGAGTGTGAGAGCGGGGTTTTATGCAGTGCTTGAATAATCACTGATGATGCGCAGGTGCATGTGATCAACTCAGGGGAGAGTGAGCGCTGTGTGGAGTGAGGGAGAGGCAGCAGAGTGTGGCGTGAGTGAGGGAGTCTGGTGGATCCATGATAGAAACCCCCCCCCCCCTTAACGGGCGACTCCTGGCACCCAAAGATGGAGGAGGGCAGGAGGACACAGATCCAGGAGGACGATCAGGAGGAATTGGCGGATGATCCGGTGGCCAGGGAGGAGTCTGTGGATGATCAGGAGACCAGGGAGGTGACCATTGGGCAGGGACTGGGTCAGGAGGCTTGGGAGGCAGCCACAGAGCAGGAACAGGGTCAGGAGGCCTGGGAGGCAGCCACAGAGCAGGAACAGGGTCAGGAGGCCTGGGAGGTGGCCACAGATCAGGGACAGGGTCAAGAGGCCTGGGAGGCAGCCACAGAGCTGGAACAGGGTCAGGAGGTTTGGGAGGCAGCTCTAGGAAGGGAATGGGGTCCGGCGATTTGGCGGCAGGCGGTGAAAACTGAGGGGGCGGAGCCATAGGTGGATCCAGAGGCGGAGCAGCAGGAAGCCAGGAGAGGCTCAATGGGCGGAGCCAAGGAAGGTGGGGCCAGGAGATGCCCGAGGGGTGGAGCCAAGGAAGGCGGGGCCAAGGAAGGCAGAGCCATGGGTGGCTTGAGAGGCGGAGCCATGTAAGGGGGAACCACAGGCGGGTCGAGAGGCGGAGCCATGGAAGACGGAGCCACGGGAGGTTCGAGGAGCGGAGCCAGGGAAAGCGGAGCTGTGGGAGGCTCGAGGGGCAGAGCCGTGGGAGGCGGAGCCGTGGAAGGCTTGGAGCAAGGAGCTGTGGAAGGCTTGGAGCAAGGAGCCATGGAGGGATTGGACAAAGGAGCCTTGGAGGGCTTTATGTCTTTAAAATTTTAATATGGGAATTTTTGGTCATATTTAAGTGTAAAGTTCCAATTAAATTAGAATATCTATGGGACTGGCAAATAATGCATTTTGTTGCTAACCTGGTAGGCTCCTCTTGTTAGGTGGGCACTGACTTACACTATACACAATGCACATGATTATCTAGTTTACAAATTTTCAATGGGTAGTGTCATCTCAAATGGAACACTACCGTTTTTCACTTTGAGGAAGTGATGTTTCAAATGTTCGTTAGGTGTTGCTGCTAGCTTTAGCAAGTTAGTCAACCTCAGTCCAACACATCTCATATAATCTACATACTCAGACAGCATGGGGTGATGGTAAAGCATTTAACTCACATTTGTGGTTTTGGTAGTTGCTATTCACCATTACAACAACTGTTTTGTCAGGCTAGCATCGTGGCCTGGTAACCCTGCCCCTACTTCTATGCAGGGTGACTGCTGAGTGCATGAAATATTCTCCACACTCTTTTTTTGGCTGAAGTGCATCTTCCAGGTAGGGTAGACTAAGTACAGTTATAACAGAGTACAGTTGAAACACTGTGAATATTTCCCTTTTAATGCAAGTAACATTAGCATCCTCTCTCTGTGTGGAAAATTTGAAGAACATAGTCCAAATTGATGATAAATTATTAGAGAACATCAGTTTTGTGGGGCAATATTTTCATTTTCTTAGTCCTCTTTCATTGTGAGTAAATAATTATTTCTGAATGACCATGAAAGGAAAATTTCCTTGTTGTAATTATTAATTTGTCTACTTAAAATGAACATATTTTGGGACATGTTAGGATGTAACGTCACGGAGGAAATCAGGCAAACATGCAAGGTGATTAGCGGGGGACAGATGTGACAATGTGTTACAACTGTACCCTCTACCATAAGAAACATGGTTGTCAATGCTCCCTCTAGAGTTTTGTAAGCTTTTATTCAGTCAGAAAGCTTAGAAACTTATTTTAGTGAAATTCAATTTTTTTTTTTTTTTTTTTTTAACTTACTTGATCTGTAAAGAAATCTTTTTATCAATGCCATGATTGTAATCCAAGGGATGGACACTGATCTTTATGAAATATACATTTTTTTTTTCTTCAATTCAATATCAGTCGCTAACATACCATATAATGAATGGTTGTTTTATGTGTGAATATTATTCTTGTTATATGATATTATCATATATAATTTGATGTAGCATAAATACATTTTGGCTTAGGAAGAGAGTGCTGAAAATATAATTCTAAATATTCTGAATGTGAATGGAAAACAGTCCACACATCTACCTCACCACACTGTTGCCAAGAAACAAAATTGCCAGAAAATGTAGTAATCTGGATGGCAAGTTTGCAAATGAGTAAACCATTCTACAGGATTATGTTCTTTGTCAAATTGTCACATCTTAAAAAGACATGGATGATGTGTGTAAAATTGTTCTATATTGCTTCTAATCTAGTTTCTTAAACTATTCATGCACTCATTCCTATGTAGGTCATAATAGTTGTTTCATCCATCTAATAATCCAGGCATTACACACTTCTGATTCAGATCATAAATTGTCTGTTCCGTATTTTACACAGCACATGTGTGTTCTTGATGTACGCTACCGTCGCTGTGTTGTCCATCCAGACCAACACGTGCTTGCCCTGGATCAATGGCCAGAACCTTTTGACTCTTTTTTCGCTCAGCTGAAGCGCCCAGGGGCGTTCTCTGCACTCCACAGGCACAGAGGGGGGAGAAGCCGCTGAAACGTACCATAAATACAGCAGTTTTACGAGGTGAATTGGAGGAATTGTATTCAGTGCACTGAATGCAACCGCTTGGCTCCAAAGAGAAAATCTGAATGAGTGGTTGCATACCAGCTCCTTTTATAACCATATGTCCGGGGGAGTGGCATGCAAATTCCACTCGCCAATTCCCATTGGCCTTTTTGAAAAAAAGTAGAGGTGTTAGGGGCTCCCAAGTGTGACCCCTAGTGTCACTGTATTGACACAATGTCGAGTGAGTGATAGATAGGGAACCACTGACAGCTGAAGTGAATAACATATATTATCTTGTCACAATGGCACCTGTCAAGGGGTGGGATATATTAGGCAGCAAGTGAACAGTCACTTGAATTTCATGTGTTGGAAGCAGGAAAAATGGGCAAGCGTAAGGATCTGAGTGACTTTGACAAGGGTCAAATTGTGATGGCTAGATGACTGGGTCAGAGCATCTCCAAAACGGCAGGTCTTGTTGGGTGTTCCTGGTATGCAGTGGTTATTACCTATCAAAAGTGGTCCAAGGAAGGACAACTGGTGAACCGGTGACAGGGTCATGGGCGCCCAAGGCTCGATCCCACAGAAGAACTACTATAGAACAAATTGCTGAAAACGTAACCTCGCAACTTACAGGACTTAAAGGATCTGCTGCTAACGTCTTGGTGCCAGATACCACAGGACACCTTTAGAGGTCTTGTGGAGGCCATGCCTCAACGGGTCTTTTGGCGGCACGAAGGGGACCTACACGATATTAGGCAGGTGGTTTTAATGTTGTGGCTGATTGGTGTGTGTGTGTGTGTGTGTGTGTGTGTGTGTGTGTGTATATATATATATATATATATATATATATATATATATATATATATATATATATATATATATATATGGTACATCATCTCATGCCAGCACTTGGTCTAATACTAACAGTGAGCTTTTATGAACTGCTAACACAACAAGAGACAAAATAGATTTAAATAAATGGACCTGAATAATGTTATGCAATGTATCATTTCTGCCTTAAATAAATTGAAGTTCAAAATACATTAGGCTACAAACATGATACTTATGAAGAATAAAATGGGGAAAATGTCATCCAATGAGACTGCATTGCTTTATCCCTTGGGCTCCATGACAAATATTTTATAATAATGTACATTATCTGTATGCAAGTTTTAAAGGTTAGAATGTAGGCACATAAGTTATTTGTAGGCACTTTTCCACTGCACGTTACGGTTCGACTTGACTCTACTCTGCTCGCTTTACTTTTCTGAGCTTGCTTTTCCACTGCAGTTTAGTGCCGCCTCAACACGGGTGGGATTATAGGCTGATCGTCATAGTTGCGCCGCCTCTACTGCCGTGATATCACCTTAAACGCAACACAAACATTACTGACCATAAACAATAACATGACCACTAACTGTTAGCTACTAGCTCATTGTGTTGCATAAAGCAGTTGTTGCATAGTGATTTTGCCTGGTTGTTTTAGAAGCAAGCTTTCTAGCAGCTGGTCAACTAAATAAAGTGAAGCTTTCAAGCAGAATATAGAGTTAACGTAACAAAACGTACCATTCTCCATCGTGGACTCCAACAATGCCGAGTCCAGGGCACTCTCCCTCCCATTGCTCACCGGTCTATTGCCATAGATAGCGTCCATTTGGTCGAACCACTTCCACTTTCTTCTGTTTGAATCACTCCAGCTGTTGTGGTCCTTGATGGTTCACGGCGTGGTTTTGCGCACAGCCATTTCTTTTTAAAATTCGAAAGTTGCATGAACAAATGATATTGCTGTCACTGTTGCTAACTTTAAAATTAGCGGGTTGATGTCCTGTGTCGCAAATCCAGTGACGCTGGTAGTGATGATTCTCTCTGAACAATCAGTGATCTGCAGGGTTTTGACGTCACATTTAGTATCGGCTCGGCTCACTTGGAACCTCGACTGAGGTGGTACTAAAATAAGTACCAGTTACCAGGTACTATCCACAGTGGAAAACCCCCAAAAAGCGAGCAGAGTCGAGTCGAGTATAGCTGTACTGTGCAGTGGAAAAGCCCCATTAGTGTCACAATATCAACCTGGTCTCATAGAATCAAGTTACTATAACAAATTTTTGCACACACACACACACACACACATGTTGGTGCAGCTTTAATTATGAGGACTCTCCATAGACATAATGATTTTTATACTGTACGAACTATAGATTCTATCCCCTAACCCTAACCCTACTCCTAAACCTAACCCTCACAAAAACATTTCTGCATTTTTACATTTTCAATAAAACATCGTTTAGTATGTTTTTTTTTTTTGTTTGTTTGTTTGTTTGTTTTTTTTTTAAGCGATTTGAATTATGGGGACACTAGAAATGTCCTCATAAACCACATTTATAGCATAATACCCTTGTAATTACCAGTTTGTAACCTAAAAAAGTCCTCAAACCACTTAAACTTGCCCACACACACACACAAAATAGTTATAAAAAAGTTTTACATGGCTCATATCATTTTCTGGTGAAATAAACACTAGAGATGCTACAACAACCACTTTTATTCAGTTCAAGGACACTTAGCCTACTTTTCTTTCTGTTCCTCACACAATGCTGTCTTATGACATCTAAACACTTTTACTATAATGCATGACTTTTAAGGTGAAACATTTGAATATTTGCATTACATAATCTACTACATTTACAAGCTTATTTAAATGCCATCAAATTGTGCGGTACAGTAGCTCAACTGATAGAGCGTTAAACTTGCAACGTAAAGGACCAGGCTATGAGTCCAGCAAAGCACAAGAGTCGACACTTGTGCCAAAAGTGTAATAGAAACACAACAAAATAATGTGGCTGCTGCAGCAATTAATTGCATTTTTCACTGTACATTTGCTTTTAAGACACTCTCGGTTAAGTTTAGGTTTAAGGTTTAGGGTAGGGACATTGGTTTTGTTTATTTAAAACTTGATAGAGAATTAACCTTAAAAACCTCATATGTTTTTCATCTCACATTTGCATTCAATGACACTATTGGTTAGGTTTAGGTTTAAGGATTAGGTTAAGGGAGGTAGGTTTTGTTGATTTAAAACTTAATAGAGCATTAAACTTAAAAACTTCATCTGTTCGGAAAAGCATTTAACTCGCTTTTTCCACCATATAGTGAAAATTTCACCTTGGTACTAGCTCTATACAGTATGTGTAATGAGCCACATAATTTCATTTTGCAAAAATGTTGCCATAGTCATGAAAGTTTAATGAGATCGGGAAGCAACAAACAAAGAATAAGAGAATGAAGGAGTAATGGGCTTAGATGTAATATTTTTAAATAAGATAATGTCATAGTAGCATTTAAATTTCTGTACCAAACACCATGGTAGCCTATAACAAAAGCTGAAGAAAATGCGAGATGTGCTTGCCCATTTATAGCTTTTCTAGGGTGTTCGTTTATAGCATTTCTAGGGTGTTCTGGGTGGTTACAAGGTGGTTGCTCAATAGCCTAAGTCAAAACAACTCACCCTCAAGTCTCTATGATATTCTGGTTGCTAGATATGGCTCAGGTCCTAGTAAAATTGTTCCCTTACAAATATGATAGCACAGCCCACCTCAACCAGCCACACGATTAGAGGTATTATTTATGTCTGTTGCACAAACTGAAGTTACTTGGAATTAGGTTTGTTTAAATGCATAAACCTAGGAATAAGCAATAGTAATAGTGATGCTTTCCTTAGCAAACATTACTAATTTTAGAAGAAAAGATCCAGTACAGCCTCAGGCAAGCTATTTAGTTAAGTTTCACATCACAAACCCTGATGGTGGTTAGTAGTTAATAATTTCTTCACACAAACTGGGTCAGTTTGGCACAGCACTGTCTCAGTGTAACTGAACTAGTTTTATGCTCTCGCAAGGGTCTGTTCAAAAGCCTAACAGAGGAGATGGTTTGATCATAACATCTCTTTCATTTCCCTTTTTTGTATATCTTAACCCTATTCTTCAAACGGCTTTAAACAGCTCAGTTTTTTGTGCAAAATGTAATCTTCATTGTAATAGAAGGGAATACAGTTCTCTAATTAAAGCCATTCCTGTTTAATTTCTTTAGCTTGCAAAAAAATTTGGTAAATGATTTCTCTGGTAAACCCTAATATCCCCATGTTAACTGTGAACAAAATTAATTTTCTCAATAAAAATTGTAACAACCAATTATTAGAAACACCTTCACTCTAGAACTTTATCCCCTGCATGTTCACAAAATAGATAGATAGATAGATAGATCGATTTATCTTTTTTTATGTCCAAATGTTCAGGTGAAGGGAAGAATGTTTTGGAGTGGATTAAGAATTGTATGGAGATACCTGTTCTAGAATGTACATGTTGTTTGGGATTATCATGAGAAACAAATACAATGAGTATATAGAAAATTGCATAATCACACAGGCTAAATTCTCCATACATAATGCTAAATTTATGAAAACCCAACCTGTTTTTTTTTTTTTTTTTTTTTTTTGAGTGAAGTACATTCGTTTTTTAGTTCATTTAGATTTATGAAGAATAAGAAAGGCATTAAATAATTTGATTTATTAGAAAGCCTTGGAATTACAAAATGAATGTATGTTGTTTTTGTGTTTATTTTGTTTATCTGTTTATATATTTTTTAACTTTTTCCCTCCTATTTTATTATATTAATGTCTGCTCATTTTAGTTGAGATATTTGTTTTAATGTTTTCATGCCTTCTTTGTTGTATATTTGAATGTTTTGAAAAAAGTTTTGCACACATCATCTTCATAATAACACCTCTGTATGCCACTCCTCTGGTATCATCCTCAGTGTAATTGGGACATAACTTAACACAGCACCTTTTCAGCGCAGCTAAACTAGTTTGCTGCTGTTGTATGCTGGATGTGTGGACGAACAGCACCTACGCACACACACACACACACACACACACACACACACACGTTGGTGCAGCTATCATTATGAGGACTCTCCATAGACATAATGATTTTTATACTGTATGAACTATGTATTCTATCCCCTAACCCTAACCCTACACCTAAACCTAACCCTCACAAAAAAACTTTCTGCATTTTTATATTTTCCAAAAAACATAATTTAGTATGGTTTTTTTTTTTTTAAGCCATTTGAATTATGGGGACACTAGAAATGTCCTCATAAACCACATTTATAGCATAATACCCTTGTAATTACCAGTTTGCAACCTAAAAAAAAGTCCTAGTGAACCACTTAAACCTGCCCACACACACACACTCACAGACACACACACAGACACACACACACACACTGAGAGATGCTGAACTCAAGACATTGCATACTCTGTTGTCAGGCAGACTGATCCATGTCCTAGACACTGAAGACAAAAAGCATTTTAGCCCACTTATCTAATGGATTTACCTGCTCTGGTCTACAAAAGCTCTGCACTCTTGTTACCTTAAGGGATATTTCTACATGACCTGATCCTTAAAATGAGTTTCATTTGTGTAAACTTCTGTAGGCAGGTTAATTCAGTCATAATAAATTATATTTTGACTTTAATAAAAAACAGTTAAATGTTTCCACATGAAGCACATTTTAGGTTACCTGAGTCATAAAGTAACTGTCTGTCTGCTCAACGTCACTGTTACATGATTGAACCAGCAGCATGAACGACTGAATTCTTAACATCTATGACATCATCAATGACCTCAGTGATTTACTACTGATATACTCAATGGCATACTATTAAATAAAGCTACTCTATATTTAATCCAAATACTAATAGTCACATTCTTTCGCCTTTCTCTCTGTCGTTATTCCTTTGGGATGCCCCCTTTACCATCATTTTGAGCTTCAAACAGCCTCATGTTTGAATGCCTTTATCAAGAACACTGATTCAAACCTACATTAGTTCCATTCAGTTTTACAACATCTACCCCTAACACTCACACGCACTTTTCTCTGTACTGTTTCCTCACACACAGAGATCTTACCAACTCTGCTTGTTTGGGATCCAGTTGGGTAGGCAGTGCAGAGGGCACGGAGAACTGAATCTTCCTCCTGTCTCTCACATCTCCCTCCATGTCTGCTGGAAATTCTGGGTCCATCGATTTATACGCAAGTTCACCAGTCTAATGCTGAATCAGTCCTTCTGTTGGTTCATTAAGCACCTTGCAGCATTATGTCCAAAAAGTGTATTTGATTAGAGGATAAGGTCTTGTGCTTTTTGGTGCGTGCAGAGAAAAAACATCTATTTCTAAGAACACTGCTGTAAAAATGCTCTTTCTTCCTTTTAGATGTCCCCTTTTCTGCCAAGAGATGATTCTCTGCCTCTTCACCACTAACCTGTGCTGTGTGTGTGTTGCTGTGTTGTAAGGAGGTGTGGCCTGAGAAAAAATGCTGTGATTTGATGGAGGAGGGAATGGAGAATGAGGAGGAGGGAAAAGCAGGACAAAGAAGGGCTGAAGTCAGTGTGCCAAAATACACTGAAGTAGATAAATATTTGATATTTGTGCTGATTTTTAGAGGACCAAGCACCAAAGGTGCTGGTGCCCTATTGTATTTGTAATGATTTTCTTTGCTTTTGTAGCTTTTCTTATTATAATTATTCCACCACTGGAGTCTACAGCAGCCCTTTTAACCGTGTGTAGGAAAATGCTGAAATCTGGCACACTGATAGGGGTGGGCATGACTAGCCTCCAAAGCAAATTTGGGAACCCTAGGACAAACTCCATATTGCCACCACCAGTTTATCTTCTAAACCTTTACCTTTGCATCTGATTACTCTCCTCCTGATGATTCCAATGGACCCCTTACATTAAAACTCCACCCATTACAGTAGCCACCATCTTGGATTATGATGTTTACAGTTTAAACTTTTCACATCCTTCAAACTTTGTCTGATTTGCCCAAACAATGATTCAAAATAATCTTCAGACTTAACTGCACAGACTTGACTTCACCACATTTTTATGTACAAAACTGTTGAAAGTTACGTTAATGCAAAATGTTGATATGAAATAGGATGTGAGGCTGTATCTCAGAAACAATTTATCCTATCGAAACGAAACTTGGTATGCTTCATAATGACCATGATATAAGGGTACAGTGCCACCTATGGGTCAGAATATGTAAAATAAAAATATTTTTGTTTGTAACTTTTTAAAGGTTTGTCCTACAATCACGTTTGTTTTTGGATTCCTTGGGTCACTCGGAATCCAACAATACCACATTTTCCAATATCACGCATATTGCCTTTCCGCCATTTTGAATTTTCATATAAAGTGGTATATCTTTTAAATCCCTTGTTTAATTGAAATTAAAATGTGTATGCTTCATCCACATCATGTCCTGAGGGTAGCTGATCAGTTTTGAGACAGTATCACCTTTAGTTCAAAAGAAAATGGTCTGTTTGGCATGGTTATGATGCTACATGCTATGATAGCTTAGCATGCTAATCAGTTAGCATGTTGTACTTACTAATGCATAGGCTGTATTAAACTGCATAATCCCTGCTTGAATTCAAACCACTTAGCTCTAAAACATTTTGTCTGATTTTATTTTTTGTACTCTCAACTTGGAATGTCTCTTTGGTATAAGGAAAATTTGTTGGTCATGTGGTGCAGTTATTTCCAAAGAATGTGAGTTGGACTCCAGCAGAGATATTTAAAAATTTTTACTTCTGTGGACCTCTGAGTCTTCATGTTGTGCTTACTATAATGTTGACCATACTTCACTGCATAAATCCTGCTTCAATTAAAGACTTCTTACTTTTTTTTACTGAAGTTTTGTACTCTCAACTCCAAATGTCTCTTTTGCATTATTTAGGCTATGTTCAGACTGCAGGCAAATCTGATTTTTTCTCAAGTCAGATCTTTTCAGGCAGACTGTCTGCACTATTAGTTGCAAGTGATCAAATCAGATTTGCGCGTTCAGACATAACCAACCTATCTGCATGGGTTGCTTTGGTAAAGACGTAGGCATACCCACGTGACGATGCTTTCAAAACAGATGCGGAAAAAATGGAGGTGCATCATCTCACTCTCCAAATAAGCGCCCTGTCTAGACGCTGTGCAAAACTCCTCCGTAGCACAAGAAAAACTCAGCAACGGAGGAGACTGGTAAATATTGTGATGTTCTGTGCTGCAGTCACGGCCGGCTTATGAATACTTCCGGCATTTCCGTCACCGATTTTTGACGTCATCATTGTGTGTCGCTTTAAGAGTGATGCAATAGACCATTTGAAATCCGATTTGAGCAGCCAGAGCATCTGGACTGAGACGCATCTGAAAAAATCTGATTTAAATAGCATTTGAAACCACCTCCCGATATGGTTTGAATCAGATTCAGAAAAATCTGATTTCATGTGGTTTTTTGCTGTCCAGACTATCAAAACTCATCTGGATACAATCTGGATATGCAAAAAATCTGATTTTTAGTGGCAGTCTGAACATAGCCTTAGTCTTGTCAGATGTGTGGCACAGTGGTTAGAGCTCTGAGTTTCACTTCAAAAGACTGGGTAAATCCCAGTTTGATCCCTGTCTCAGCTGGTTTAACAACGTGTACCCCTGTTGTGCTGGAGCTCTTTGCATTGTGAATGGCTTTAGGTCTTGGCCTCAATCATTGCTGCTTGCAGCTATATTATTACTATTATTATTATTATTAGGGGCCAAGCCCTGAAGGGAAATAGCCCCTATTGTATCTGTTTGTGTTCTTATTATTATTAATATAATTAGGTGCCAGTCCCTGAAGGGAGAGAGGCCCTATTAAATCTATTAAGGCCCTGGCACACTTACAGCAATGTATTTCTTCGTTCTTCACTCAGAGCCAAAAAAGAAGTTCAAAACATCTAAGCAACAACATACTGTTTGCATAACATTCAGACACCAACCACACCACTGTGGAAGGTGTTTAAATACATATTTAAATACATTTAAATATGAGGACGCTCAAGACTACATGTAAAACATCAACTACTATGACATTTAAAGGGATAGTTCACCAAAAAATTTAAATTCTCATTTACTCACCCTCATGATATCCCAGGTATGGATGACTTTCTTTCTTCAGCAGAACACATTTAAAGAAAAATAGAAAAATATCTTAGCTTAGTAGGTCCTTAAAATGCAAATGGATGGTGTTCAGACTTTTGAAGCTCCAAAAAGAACAGACAGTCAGCATAAATGTCATCCATACGACTCCAGCGGTTAAATTAATGTCTCATAAAGAGAAACGATTGCTTTTTGTGTGAAAAAGAACTTTTTAACTATAAACCATCGCTTCCGGTAAGCTTCACGAAAGGGTGTAGTTCACGTGGTCTCTCATGTGACATATTCATGTCAGCATGTTACAGACGTAATCTCACATTCTCCTCTCAGTTGAGACATCCAGAATAAGCACACAAATGTACCATTGTGAGTAAAGAAACAGATAAATACAGATCTAAACCAAAACCAACAAAGCTTCTGTACATCGTTCCTTCTACTCAGTTGTAAACAGCACCACTCTTCCGGGTGTGTCACATATGCGTCAGCTCTCACATACCGCTGCTGTCCGAATTGTCATCTTCCATTTAGAACTGATCATACAGCTTTTATCAGATCATCCCTAAATTTTAGTCAAATAATCTTGAGACACAGTTCGCAAAAAGTAATCAAAAGATTTTTGGAAGGAGTGCTGATTCTCATAATGATGTGCTTGTTTTGCAACTAAACTTCAGCATGTCCAGTGTGGCACACTGTGTTTGTATGCTGACTTACTGTTTAATCAGAATGTAAAAAGAGATCATTTTCTATCCGTTCCGGAGTGGAACTTCAATAAATTGCCCTTGAAGGTCCTGCGTTGTTCTGTCTTTTCTGAGTGCTGAAGTAAAGCAATTATTGTTAATTTACACTTTACAAATTGATTCCATTATTCATTTTATCTGACTCCAATTTTATATTAATCTGACTCCAATTTAAGTTGACCTCTAATTTAGATTACATCTCTGTTAACTTCTGATCATTCTTTTAATTTGATCTTTTTAAGTTATTGATTACTCTGAATCGTCCTAACATTCATTATCCTTTCATTCGGGTCCCGATTGTCGCTTAGAGTCATATGCCGGCCGATTATTTGCATAGATCTCACGGACACAAAATTGCCAGCCCGTTCATAGTCAGCGGTTGCAGGGTTTACTAATATCATCTGGTTCGGCCGCCTACTGCTTGCTCATAACCAGATGATTGTTTTATTTAGTCACGTTTCATACAACTTGCTAAGACAGTGATAAGCAGTGACTGGTAGTCTTACGTGGTTTCCTCCTATTCATAAGCTCCAATAATGATCATTATCCTGGACATAAGTTTGCGGTAACAAAAGGCGTCCCTTGAATCTACCGGTGATAAATGATTTCGGATGAATACAGAATAAATCAAAAAGTAACTATTCATTTGCCAGGTAGGATTTAAAATGTAAGTTACAAAATCAATTAAAGCCAATTTCACACATGATCAGAATAAATAAACATTTCTAAAAAATAAAAGACAAGTCAAAGAAACATACCTGACAAAACTACATACCGCGGTACAGCATGGGAGATCTGCTTACATATCCCCTGAGCTTCTTGCCAACTTTCCTTAAATACCCAAACAGAATAAACATTGTGTACCAAATGGTATTATCCTTTGAACAATGAGAATTTGGGGGTGAATGTGTTCTTGACTTCCTGGGGTTTAACCTTGTTAACATACAGGAGATCATTTAAATTGTAGGTCAAGGAGGGGGATAGACCTCCAGAATTATGCAGTATTTGGCAAAGACCTTACAACTTTTTCACCATTAGTTTTATCAACATGGGAAAGAGACCATTATACCAGTTGCACAGAGACCTCTTAAATGATATCAAACACATACAGTTGCATTCTTTGTTTTCATGGTATTTGTTATATTTTTACATTTAAATCTTGTGTCTTTGTATTGGTCCTGAGCTGTTGAAGGGGAGAGAGAAGAGGGGACAGCAAGGTGATTTGCAATTTATCACACATGGTGATATTCAGGTGTAGATTTCAGCTTTTGTGAGAGAGTTCTATAACATTGATTCTCGCAGAGTTCTTTGACTTTTACCGGAAATGGCGCCTTTTGGGTGTAGACATCCTGGTGCCAGCCTTACAAGAAGGAGTTTTAATCCTGTCTTGAACATGGCCATACATGCTTCTGTTGTTCTTGACTTTGCATCTTACTGAGCATCTCACAGGCTAAATGTCTAAAGTAATTAAATGGATTCTTTAATTTAATGACAGATTGCAGTATCTTATCATTTGTGTGCTCTTGTATTGGTATGCCTGTTCTACAACCAACTAACAACGTGCCCACTGTGGTGAAGCATGTTTGTGAGCTGAACTGTAAACATAAGTTTGGGAGTTTGAAACCTGTCTATAACATAGATAGAAATACCACTGTTGTTCTTGACTTTGCATCTTGATGAGCACAAAATAGGCTAAACTCACGGTCTGAAGTTATCAAGTGGATGCTGTATGTTAAAGACAGATTGCAACAGCAGTATCTCATCTTTTATTTAATGGTGCACCAATCAAGAAATTTGAGGTCTATACCAAACACCAATATTTTAACACTGTGATCTGCAAATACCAATCCAATCTGATCACCAATATTTATTTTTAAAGTGCCACCTGCCACATTTATAAGCTGCAGTTTCTGTATATGTTTATACCACACACTCTTAAATTACATTCAGTTTACATTAATTGTGAAATGCTTACATTTATTTGAATTGAAAACAGTTTTGAATAGTTCTGATGTCAATATCAAATATGATTGTGACATACTGGCAACCAGTAAACACCATGACAGTAGGGATACATTCAAAAATATGAAAGATATATCCATTACAATCTCCAACACTGCTCTAGTGAGAAATCATTAGTATCTGTCAAGTCATTTATATTTGTATAATGCTTTTCACAATACACATCTGTGGAGGAACGACCCGCCCCTCCCTCTCGTCATCGTCACCCCGCCTCTGAGGACCGTCCTTCAGCCAGGCTTATGATGGGAGTGGGCAGGAGAGAGAAGAGGCACATAGTAAATAAGCCTCGTTTGGGCAGCGGGTAAATGCAGAGTGCACCTCTTCTCGGGAAGCCGGCTTCTATTCTCCATGTGTGCACACTGGCATCCTCGCACATCCAGGAGCAGAGTGGGGAGGGTTCCGGCTGTATTAGATTATTATAAATACAAATTATTTGTCTTTAGGCACCCTTTGTGAGCAAGCCAAAGGGGATTGTGGCAAGGAACCAAAAAAAAAAAAAAAAACATAAGATGTCAGTTAGTGCGAAGAGAAAAAAATCTTGGGAGAATCCAGGCTAAGCTCTGGAGCCAGCTCCCCTCTTGCTACACAGCATAAATATAATGCCAATATCAGGTAGCTATGTGTAATTCAAGTAATTTATTATTTGAGTAAACTCAGTAGGTTTTGTTGGGCAGTTAAAAAAAAAAAAAAAAATCTAAACAATATTGATTGAACCATAAGATTATTGATTAAGTGTCTTTGAAGTCCATCCCGAATTGACTGCAGAAGTGCACGTAGATGCAGTGTACTTTGTTATTTGGCTGAGAAAGGCTTTAGTTGGCAATGTATTGTCTATGTATTTCATTTTGAGAGAAGTGATGAAAGCAGTGGTCAGAAAAGTTTTACGTGTTTTTCGATTGGATTGCGGTTGATAGCAGTTTAATTGTGTGTAGTCCATCCTAAGACCAAAATGATGCAGGCTGTGGGCAGTGAGGTGTGTCCAGCTGGAAGCTTGAGGCACTTCTTTTTCTGTGAAGTCCATTCAAATGTAACAGGATAGGTGGTTCCCTGTTAGTGGCTTCAGTTATTTGATCAAATTCTGTGCAGATAAGAGGCTGGCTATGTGCCACATGAGTGAGCTTCATTTCTGGATGGCCGCCCCTTCCGGTCTCACACTGTTTGATTTGGTTGGTACCTTTACCTGTTTGACTTAACTTGTTGCTCTCAGGTATATGCACAACTATGCTGCTTTCTCCCAGTTGGTTGTGTGTTGCGCTGCCTGGCTGCAGTTCTCTTGTGTTTGTTTCTTCCATATCTATGTTCTTGTGTAGCCATACAGATTGTGCCTTTAAGTAGAGTTTGGCCATTCTTTGGTTTTATATCCCAGCTCTTTCGTGCTGATATTTTCCATGTACCCTTTGATGGACTAAAATGACTGCAGATTTACTGGCATTCCGTTTCCCTGTTATGTAGAATTTACCTGTAATCGATCTCGGTAGATATGTTGTTTTATGTAATAGCTTATTTTTTTGTAATTAGTTGTGGTTTTAGGTAAATTCACTAGCTCTAGACAAGGAATAAAGAGTGCTGTTTCCATGTCGGGGAAGTGCGGGACTGTGCAGTGTGAACATTTTAATAGGACCTTGCAAAATATTTTCCGCATACTTGTTTGTGTATTTGATTTGTAAGCTAGTGAATTTAGCTTTGATTTGTTTGTTGGTTTCTTGTTTTGTGATAACTAGTCCACCAAACATATTGTAAATATTTGTTTAGATTTCTCTTTTTTTTTTGTTGCAGGAGCTGGAGACCCAGGGTAGATGGTGCAAGTCTACACAGGTTTTTCTAGGGAGCTCTTGCCCTGCTAATTGTAAGCCCCAGCCCTGTAAATTGTGTTTTTTTTTTCTACCCTTGATCTTGTGTTTATGAAATCTGCAAACATGACCATTGATGTGGTTTTATCTGTTCATTATTACCGTATTCCCATTATTACCTTTTGCCAAGTGTAATCAATAAAGAATTATATTTTTGTACTTGTAGCTAGCCTTCTGTTGTAAGAACAGACCTGTGCAAATTTTGTGGGGGGGGGGTTGGTTCTTTTGTCTGGGCAGTATTTCCCTTTGTGCAAGTCCCAGAGTGGCGTAGTCACTTCTATCTTACATTTACATCCTCACCCCACCACAACGCCACACTAAGTACGAGGTGCAGGCAGTGGCCAGTGACTTATCCTTTGTTTATGGTTGGAGTTGGTAGCAGTTCATCCTCCGTGAAGTCCATTGTAGTAGACTGCAGTGAAGCAGAAATTGATCATCACAGTGCCCCTCATTGTCTAGTTGGTACAGGCTGAAGTTAGTTGTCATCGCTCAGCGACACATAGCGGTGGGAGTAATACACTGGGCTGGACCAAGGCTGGATCTTGCAGACCCTGGTAATCTTGCAATATCCCGAGGATGAGACAGGGAAACAAATGGAATAATATTAGCGTAGATGCCATTCACTTAATTTTAAAGCAGAGTTCTAAAAAATTAGAAGTGTTTTTGATTCCAGCAGACCTGATTAATACAGCAAAACTACGGGTTGAGGGATAAATTAGGTGTATGACTGGTGTATGCCTGGTTATCTATGATTTGTTTACCATCTATGTTGTAACACAAATCACTGATTATTAAGCAAATGCATGAAGATGCGGTGCCATTGTTGAAGGTTAAACTGTTATTGCTGTTATTAGTGGTATTGTGGCAAACACACACCTATGATTTAAATCGATGTTCTCACAAAAGAAAACATTTTTTCGAAATCCTCCTAGGCTGTTGTCTGATTCGCACAAATTTTGGTATACGTTATCTACAGACCCACCTGACAAAAGGTTGTCAAAACAATTTTGATTCATCAAAGCCTCAGATATTTGTCTGATTTGATTGAAATTTGAAATGTATAATATGTATAATATAGAGATGCTCCAAACAAAAAGTTATTTAAAAAAAAGATTCATTTTATCGTTCAGAAGATATAAGCCAATACGTTTTTGGGTGTGGCCCATAATGACTAATTGGCCTGTATCTTGTTAGTACAGTATCCAGACATAATACAGCTTAGAACACCTGGACAGTGGACAACAGAACATTCTGAGGTCACTTGCAAAATGTAATCCAATTCCGATGCTAGGTGGCACTATAACTGAAGAAAATCCTAATTGTGCACTATCGATATATATATATATATATATATATATATATATATATATATATATATATATATATACATAAATATATATAGTGTATATATATATATATATATATATATATATATATATATATATATATATATATACATAAATATATATAGTATATATATATATATATATATATATATATATATATATATATATCGATAGTGTATATATTTTGTGTATGAGTTGGAGTGATTAGTGAAAGATATGCAGCCAACCAGTGTCCAACATACATCGTAACTCCTTTAATACAGTTTACAGTAGTCAAGTCAAGTCATTTTTATTTGTATAGTGCCTTTCACAACACACATCGTTTCAAAGCAGCTTTTCAGAAAATCAGGCATTAACAGAAGATAAAACTGTAATATCTATAATGTCTTAGTCATCATTGTGTAGTTTGATAAAAATACGACTGTGTATTGTTTAAAAATAAGTCATTAAATAATAGTTGTATTTATAACTCCAGTGAGCAAGCCGAAGGTGACTGTGGCAAGGAACACAAAACTCCATAAAATGTAAAAAGCATCCCAGGTGGAATTTCATTAAGTTCATTGAGATAATTCCCAGAGTGTGCAGAGCTGTAATGTAGGCAAAGAGTGGCTACTTTTGAAGAAGCTAAAATATAAGAGTTTTTTTATTATTATTTTACATTTTTGGCCACTTTATATTAGTGACTCTGTAATAATTTCTTCACTTTTATATGACATTGTACGATGGTCCGTTTAAACCCTTGAAGAGGTCCTATTATGCTTTTTGGGACTTTACCTTCCCTTTAATGTGTAATGTAGCTGTTTGTGCATGTAAAAGGTCTGCAAAGTTACAAAGCACAAAGTCCACATCAAAGGGAGTTACTATGGCATCATCACCAGAACTTGAATTTGAAAAAGCCTCCGATTTCATTAGCTTGAAAAAAGACTGGGTATAATCTGATGTCATAAAAAATATTTGCTGTTAATTTAAAATATTTGAAAATATTTTGTGTGAATTCACCTGAAAAAAAAAAAATAAATTCAGGTTGTGAAATTCAAGTTTTTATTATTCAAGTGGTGGATTTCAGGTCGTGAAATTCAGGTCTCAGCATTCAGGTTGTTGAATATGGGTTGAAAAATTCAGGTGGCAAAATTTGAGGATGACATCCGGGAATGCAAGCCTCAAGGAAGAGCAAACAAGCATCGATGTAATCCATCTCTCTCTTGGACAATCACAAAGCAATGGAAACAGCTCATAAGTCATTTTTAATGAATATATATATATAGTATATTATACATATATAGCAGTAAATATATATAGCCTAAATTTTTAATAATGTGCAAAAAGTCTTTTCTTTGCTCCTTGGCAATTCACATTGAACGAATCTGCTGGAAAGGCCATTAAAATTATTCACGTGCACGTATACATGCCGTGATAACACACAATCCCCAATTGATCCATGACAATCTCAGCGGTACATCACCGTAAACATCTCTCATTCAGAAGTTTCAAATGTTTTTGTGTTGTTTTGTGGTCTGATTAATTACAAAACGTCTGTGAAGATCACATCTGTTTGAATGTAAGAGCTGCTTTTAACTAATGAAGAACACATGAAAAGTGAAAGCAACCGAGGCAGTGTGTGTCACATATAAATCTGTTTTTGTTTCGCGTTTAATTCTAAGTTCATGAGTTCATGTCTTTTATTTTTTAGTTTAGTTCCTGTTTTATAGTCATGTGTTCATGTCATGTGATTTCCTGTTCCCTCAGGTGATCTTGTCATGTGTTTCCCCTGTTCATGTGTCTTGTTTTCATTGGTTCATTGTTTGAGTATCTTGTTAGCAGTCTTGTCTTTTCATTGGTTATAGTTTATTAATCTTGTTATCATGTTTATAGTTCTGTCTGTTGATTGGTTGTCATTGTCATGCATGTTCATGTATTTAAACCCTCATGTTTGCCCTTGTCGGAGGTCAGGTATTGTTTTGTTGTTATGTTGAAGTCAAGTCAAGTCCTTTATGTTTGTTTTTACACGTTTTTTGGATATATCACACTTCATGCAAATAAACACTGCATTTGGGTTCTTGCACTTCATTGTCTTTGTCTGCCTGTTACTGCTAGCAACGTTACAGAATACCTGACCTTCAAAATGAACCCAGCAGTTCAGCTACTACGTCTTCGCCAAGGAAAACTTTCCATTGAAGGATATGTGGAGGACTTCTGCGCTCTGGCCTGCAAGGTTGGTTTTAATGCGATCGCCCTCAAAGACAGTTTCCATGCAGGCTTGAATGAGCTGGTCTCTTCCATGATGACTGGTGGTCGGATTACCCTCAGTCTGGCTCAATACATCAACTTTGCTCTGCAGCTGAGTGGTTCGTCTTTCACTGTGGGAGAAGCTGATGAGGAACTATGCACTCCTACAGTGGCCGTCACGCCAGAGTCCCCTGTCATGGCCGACATGCCAGAGTCCCCATTTATGGCCGCCACGCCAGGATACCCCATCATGGCCGCCGAGCCAGGGTCCCCCGTGATGGCCACCGAGCCAGGGTCCCCACATCATGGCCGCCGAGCCAGGGTCCCCCGTCATGGTCACTGAGCCAAAGTGCCACATCATGGTCGCAGAGCTTGTGCCACCTTCTGTCCCAGATCCTGAGTCTGCTCCATGCCATGTCACAGCCATGCCTGAGTCTGCTCCATGCCCTGTCACAGCCAAGCTTCAGTCTGCTCCATGCCATGTCACAGGCCTGCCTGCCACGTTCCACGAGCCAACGCCCATGCCTGCCACATTCCACGAGCCAATGCCCACACCTGCCACGGCCAACGACCCAATGCCTATGCCTGCCACGGCCAATGACCCAGCATTGCAAGCCTCATCCGTCCCAGATCCAGTGTTGCAAGCCTCGTCCATCCCAGAGCCAGCGTTGCAAGCCTTGTCCATCCCAGAGCCAGCTCTCACTGAGCTATTAGACCTGGAGTTGGTTCCCACCCTTTTCCCTACCCTGAGTACCCTTTCTCCTCCTCCTGATCAGCCGGTTCCCCCCAAGTCACTGGTTCGACCATTGCCCCCTGTGACATCTCAGGCGAGGGGAACTTCCGACCCTCCGACTCCGCCTAGGCCCTCCGAGCCCTGGACTCCACCTTGGCCCTCCGATCCCTCGACATCACCTCGGCTCTACGTTCCCTTGGCTCCACTGTGGTCCTCCAGCCTATCGGCTTCACCGGGGTTCCTCATCCCTCCAGCTCCTCCTTGGCCTGTCAGTCACCTGGCTCCGCCTTGGCTCTCCGATCCTCCGGTTACGCCTTGGCTCTCCGATCCTTTGGCTCCACCGGGGACCTCCATCCCTACGGCTCCGCCTTGGTCCTCAGCCCCACCAGCTCTGCCTCAGTCTTCCGATCCCCCAGCTCCACCTTAGTCACCAGACCCGCCACTGGCTCCTCCCTGATTTCCTGAGCCATGCCGGTCTTCAGGTCCTCTGCCGGTCCCACCATGGTCTCCAGCCCGGACTGGTCCCCTGTGATTTCCAAGATTCCCCTCCCCACCCAGCTACCTGATGGAACTTATTTTTCTGGGGTGTCGGGAGCCGCCCCTAGTGGGGGGGATATGTCACGTATAAATCTGTTTTTGTTTCACGTTTAATTCTAATTTCATGAGTTCATGGCTTTTATTTTTTAGTTTAGTTCCTGTTTTATAGTCATGGGTTCATGTCATGTGATCTTGTCATGTGTTTTCCCTGTTCATGTGTTTTGTTTTCATTGGTTCATTATTTGAGTATCTTGTTAACAGTCTTCTCTTTGCATTGGTTATAGTTTATTAGTCTTGTTATCTTGTTTACAGTTCTGTCTGTTGATTGGTTGTCATTGTCATGCATGTTCATGTATTTAAGCCCTCATATTTGCCCTTGTCAGATCCTGACTGTGTCCGGCTTCCCCACAGCTCAAGCAGACCGGTCCAGGTCTTCCTTCCACACACGTGGGGGCAGTCTCGCCAAACTGGGGGGGATAGCAGAGGGAAACAGAGGGACAGACAAGGGGAGGGGTCCCCTGGACTGGGGATGGGGTCTGGGTGGGTCTCCTCCCCACCACTGAGGAGCCGGAACTGGGCGGGATTGGGAGGGCCGGAACTGGGCAGGACTGGGATGGACAGGGTGGGGGGAGAGGGAAGAAACATAAGACACAGGGTTTGGAAAGAGATTAGAGAGAGAAGAAGGAAAAGAAAGCAACCATTTCTGGCAGGCATCCCGGAGCTTCTGCGCAAAAGCAAACGGGCAGCTGTGCTTCCTGAAACTCAGTGGCTGAAAGAGCTGATGGCTTTGTTTGGGGCTACAACCAACCCTTTGCTGGATGGCCTTCTTTAGATGCTGATAATTGAGGAGTCTGGTGGCAGAAAGTTGTTGTGCCACCAGCTGCACCTTCCCGGAGAGTAAGGGCCATAGCCGGGCCGCCCACTGGTCAGGAGGCCACTTCCAGACCTCTGCTGTCTTCTAAAAGAGGTCCAGAAATGCCTCCGGGTTGTTGTCCGGCCCCATCTTCATTAGGGCGTGAGTGGGGTGGGTTCCGAGGAGGTTGCAGCGCCAGTCCCCTCTCTGGCGATCAGGCTCCGGAGCACCTGCCGGTCCTTTGCTTGTGCCTGGAGCAGGACTTAGAAACGTTGTTCCTGCTCCAGGCGTACGTCCATGAGGGCCTAGGGTTGAGTCTGCTGGATGCTGGCGAGGGTTTTGAAGACTTCGCCCAGCGGTGAGGACTCCATAATGGCATACTCCTCCAAACTGGGCACCAGTTTTTGGCACCACTGTGAAAGCTCTAGGTTCATGGGCAATGGAGGAGACAGGAGACAGTAAAAAGTTCAGGTCAGTCTCTTTATTTTTATTCAAGGTCACACTGATACGGTTTATATCCAACTCATAAAGGGGACAATTGTGTAGCTCTGCTTGTAGCTTGTCCCTGTGCTCTCTCTCCCTGCTCTGATGCCCTGGCGTGCCTTTTCAGGTCTCCCTCTGCCATCACTACAATCAGAGACAGGTGTTAGAGTAATCATTGTCACCCAGGTGACAATCCTTACCGCTCTCTCTCTCCCGCAGACCAACACATGACCATGCCCCCATTCCACAATATCTTATACACAACCAACTACACCACCTAGTTTAATTTCTAGGAACTCAACTGTACAATATTTTTTTGGTTTTGGGGTGGAACAGTGTAACCCAATGACTCAGACAACACATGAAACAGGAAAAATACACTTTATTTTAAATAAAAAACATTCAAATAAGTCCTTGCAGAGGGGGTCGTGTGGCACCATGCAAGGGTCGGACGTGTGAACGGCGAGCTCTGCTCACTTTGCTAGGTTTTAATACTTTTTGTGTCATAAACCGGTGAGATTCGATACACCCTTTTCCATAACTGTCCTATGAAGACAATATGTTAAAGAATTCAAAATCATTAGGCTCTGGAGACATTTAAAGACACTTAAGTGCTCAAGCTGACACCCCTGACAGGGCCGCAGACCGGGAACTCAGTTTGTATGTGTGGCAGGAGAGATTCAGCATCATCTGTCGAGCATGCCGGTAATGCTGATGAAGGTCGTAGCTGACTTGGAGGAACTTGCTGTAATACGTCGATCGATCACAGCCATGGAGACGAAGTTCTCTTGAGTTGGTTACAAGAATGGGGGATGTCAAGAAACGGATTGATTATCTGGAGTCATCGGAGGGGGAATTAGCTGCTAACCCGCTAGCGACCAAAGTGGGTTTGGAACACGTTTTGGAAAAGTTGGATGACTTTGAGAATCATAATAGGCGAAACAACGTCCGAATTATTGGAATTCCTGAGCATGAAGAAGGCCGAGCTATGGTGAAATTCCTAGACGAGCTCCTGAGTCTGCTCATCATAACAGGCCATAAGCTGGAAATCGAGCGAGCTCACAGGGTCCCGGCTCGGAGATCCATGGAAGGAGACAAGCCCCGATCAATTCTGGCCAAATTTCTGAGATCATCTGATAAAGATCTCATGTTACACAAGGCAAGGATTAAAGGAAAGCTTTCTTGGAAGAACCACAACATTTTCTTGTTCCCAGACTTTGCGAATTCAACAAGAGAGAAACGTGATCGATACAAGGAATGCAAGACAACTAGGGTAGGGTTTGGACCTATGCTCAGGAAGGATCTAGATACCCCAAATTTTGGGGCCCGATTTGGGGGCCCCTGACAGTCAAGGATCTGAAATTAAGGTCCTGTGGCCTTCAGAACCTCCTTTTCTAGACGTCCCACTTGCCCATTAAACCAATAGGTTCCATAGGTGTTTCGTGGACAGCCTTAAATTTGATGCTAAGACCTGGGGGCTTCGAATGCTTCATCGTAGGGCCCTTAGAAACAACATATTAAAAAGCCGTGTCCCTCAGAATTGGGGAAGTATTTAAAAAAAATCAAGAAATATATTATAGAAAAATGTCACTTTTCATCCACAAGTCAGCCAATTAAGCACTTAACGAAGTCATTCAGACTTCAAACTTTGCATACTTACTAAGGGGCCCCTGAGAAGCTCTAGATTTCAAATTGGAGTCATTTGGAGCTTTCTGAGGGGTGTCCACGAAACACCTATTGAAATGAATGGAAAAATTGCAGGTGGGACTTTTCTAGAAAGGTCCTGCAGCCCCCAAATTTCACACGGTGGTAGCCCGATGACCCTCAAAAGACATATCGAGAGCATGAGGCTCTAGAAAAGAGGAAAAGTATTTTTGACAGTTTATGCAAGGTTCTCACACACAGGCCTCTTGCACTCATAGCTTGACAGAGCCTCTTGAATTAGATTAGAGACAACTAGGGTAGGGTTTGGACCTACGCTCAAGAAGGATCTAGATAGCCCAATTCGGGGGCCCCTGATGATCAAGGATCTCAAATTTCAAGGTCCTGTAGCCTTTGGAACCCCCTTTTCTAGACGGCCCACTTGCCCATTAAACCAATGCAATTCCATAGGTGTTTCGTGGACCACCTTAAATTAGGTGCTAAGACCTGGAGGCTTCCAATGCTTCATCATAGGGCCCTTAGAAACAACATATTAAAAATCCGTTTGGGATCTCAGAGTTTGGGAAGTACTTTAAAAAAAATCAAGAAAAATATTGTAGAAAAATAACTTCTCATTCACAAGTCAGCCAACTAAGCACTTAACGAAGTCATTCAGACTTCAAAATTTGCACACTTACTAAGGGGCCCATAAGAAGCTATAGATTTCAAATTGGAGTCATTTGGAGCTCTCTGAGGGGTGTCCACGAAACACCTATAGAAATGAATGGAATAAATTACTTGTGGGATGCGCCCAGAGGTCCCAGAGACCCCAAATTTCACATAGTGACCCCTCGTGGGCCTCTTGAAGACATACTGAGAGTGCTAACAATTTCGATGAAGTTTTAGTCGAACGTCAGAAAACACCTTTAAAGGACTCTGGGCGGGCACAGCGGGCCCCCGCTGTGTGCCCCATGTGGAAATGGATTAAAAAATTTAACAAAAAATAATTTGTGTCCGGAACGCCTAAAAACACACTTATAGGGGGCATGTGGGATGCCTGGGCACTGCCCGGCATGAATTATGGCGATGTATGGCATCAGGGGGCACACTGGGGGCAAAAGCATGCCAAAGTGGTGTTTAGTGGGTAAGGGGACAAATAGTGGTTCTGTGGACGGAAGGAAGATTATGATGAAGACTAGTGGGTAAGGGGGACACAGGAAGTGAGTTTGTGGACAACAGAAAGCCCATTTATAAGAATAGTGGGTAAGGGGGACACAGGAAGTGAGATTGTGGACAAGAGGAAGACTATGGTGAAGACTAGTGGGTAAGTGGGACACAGGAAGTGAGTTCATGGACAAGAGGAAGACTATGATGAAGACTAGTGTTAAGGTGGACAAAAAGAGGCTCTGTGGATGCTGTTTACATTACTAAATGCCCCGTGGGCAGTTGGTGGCTCGTGGGCACTCCCCGAAGTGACCATGACAACTCGAGAGCGCCCCTAGAGGTGTCCATACGGCGAGATAATGGGGAAAATGAAACTTACCCCAAAGTAATGGCAAAGTGACAGATGGCCACCAAGCTAGTGGCCAAGTGGGTGTCCACGTAAGGGGTACGATCCATCGCCCCAACTATGGGTCCAATGGCAATTTAAATGAATAGGGCTCGATCCCTCGAACCACCTAACTTCACTTACCAGCGTGATGATCGGCAGGCAGGTAATGCTAAGGGGACGGAAGTCGGCTGATGTGCCCTCATTTCATGAGTGGTGCACCGAGTTGGGCAGAGTGTGGCTTTTGAAGATATGTCACAGGCTGGGCAGTTTGGGTGCATATGGGAAGAAGTAGGGTACTTTTTTGGCCTTCTTAGGAGGTTGCCATGGAGGAGAAGTGGAGAGGGACGAGTTTAATTAAAACTGGAGAACAAAAATGATTTGTCTCTTTCTTAAATTGTTTCTTAAAAACATGACAATATACAATAACATAATAATAACAATGACAATAATATTAAATGTGCACATCTTATAGTGTCATTGGGTGCTAAGCCCCCCTAAGATTGAAATCCTAAAATTGACCATGTAGTCATAATCACACGGCCACACAATTATAGCCTATAAGTGTGTCTGTAATCCCCAAAATGACATAATTGCTACAAATTGATTCCGTATATTCTTGTGTTGTTTGTTTAAATTTGTATATGGAATCAAAAAACCAAATTGTTAATAACAAAAAAATAAGTCCTTGCAAGTCCTTTTATTTATTTAACCCAATTCAAGTCCATAAACAACAGTTCAGTTCGCTTCCTCTTCTCAACTCGTTTGTTCCTGTTCTCTGATAACACAGCTTCCTTCACAGCAAAGCTTTGTATTTTTGCGCCAGCAACAAACAGCCATAAACTTTTGTACCAGTAACATATGCCTCAACACTCTTGCAACCTGTGTCTTGCAAGAAAATACTCTTCCTCAAACAGGTGCTTTAAATAATTCAGTCCCCGCTTACCAAAGAAGGGTCGATATTCTCATTCATCTATTTGCGACTGAATGAAGAGTCAGGTTGTTTGGTAACTATACGAATAGGAAACACACTGGAGAAAGAAAGAAAGAATGAAAAATACACGCAAAAGGAAAACACTGCAAAACAAATAAAATAAACACAGCACATAAACCAAACCATCACAGCAAAATACACAGGACACCAAACCCAAAAGAAAAAACATAAAATATCATCAACACAACCCCATTACACATTCAGTGATTTGTTTATGATTTCAACCATTCTTACTGATGCTTCCAAGACTATTACAAATCATTCTTTAATTTTCAACAAAAACGTTTCGGTTACAAATGTAACCTTGGTTAGGTTACATTTCACTAATGTGGCAAAGCTTCACAGCTTCTTGTTCCCTCCTTCCAGGGAACCAAGGTTACCTTTGTAACCAAGATGTTCCCTTTGAAGCCAGTCACTTTGACGCTTTGCACCACAGTAGGTAGGAAAGAGACAGAAATGTAAATGTAAAAATAAACTCCTCTTTGCAAACATAGTGGGAAAAGAGAAGACGGCATAGTCATAAGACCCAGCTAATAATACAAGCAATGACACTAACCAAGCAGGGTAGTAAAACTTTGATATACTATCATATTGATATCAACCTACCTTCGCAGTCAAAATCTGGAATGGAAGGGAGGAAACATCTAAGTTATAGAATCTGGCAAAGGTGTTAGGGGAAGCCCAGCTTGCAGCTAGACAGAGGTCCATTGAACACGCCCAGGAGGAGGCCATGCTCCTGCTGGAATGAGCCTTGAAACCCGTAGTACTCTGTGTGCCTTGCGAATCATAAGTAAGCACAATGGTATCCATAACCCATGATAAATTCTTTGCTTGGAGACGGTCAAACCTTTTAAGTGGCCTCCAGAGCAGACAAAGAGCTGTTCAGACAGCCTGAATTGACTTGATTGGTCAAAGTAGATGCTCAGTGCCCTCACAGGACAGAGTATGTGCAGTATCTTAGCCTTGTCCAACACAAAGTTGGAGGAGATAATGTTTTCAAGGTAACAATCTGAGCCCTGAAGGGGGTGGCCAGCATTTTTGGCACGTAACCCTCTCTAGGCTCTAGGCTTAACAAGAGTGTTAACCAACAAGGCCTAAAGGTCCCCAACAAGTTTGACTAAAGCCAGAACGAGTAGCAGCACAGCCTTCAAGGAGAGTGTACTTTAGCTTACTGCCTCTTGTGGCTCAAACCCATTCCGTAAGCACATTCAGTACCAGACCGGGATGGTAGTGGGTCAAGAGGTCCTCAGCTTTCTAGCACCATGCAGAAACTTAGTCACAAGTGGGTGTTTGCCCACAGACAAATCACCCAAGAGGTCATGGCCTGTTGCCATGGCAGCAAAATACACTTTAAGCATGGATGGAGTAAGTCCTGCATCTAAACGCTCTAATAAAAAGCGAAGTACCATCTGCACAGGACCATGCTCTGGGTCCTCACCCTGGGAGGAACACCAGTCAGCAAACAGTCATCATTTTAAGCTGCCTTGTTGAGGGGGCTCTGGCCTGCAGTATGGTGTCGAGCACTGGCGAGTGCCACAACGACACATTTGTTAAATGTGTGGGGAGCCAGGCACAAGCCAAAGTCAAGGACCTTGAACTGATATGCCACCTCTGTTCCAACCACTTTCCATCCTTGGCCCTTTATTTTCTTACCTATTCATAGTTTTTTTTTTTTTTTTTTTAGCAAATTAGTAACATTTTGTCATTGTTGTAAGTTATTCTTGTTTATCTTTTTGTACATAAAATTCATTTTGTTACAACAGTGTCTTCCTTGTGTTGATAATACAGTAAGAGGGGTCTAGGTTAGGCAGAATTTCACAAAATTATTAACAAAATCTTTTAGATTATTCAGATAATCAGCTTCCTTCAATTTACATTCTAATTTTTTGAATGGTCCATTTGAATCATTCTTATACTGCTAAGGTGAAATTCCTTAGCTGGTGCCCCGAGGTAAACGGAAGGAGGGGCAGCTGACATTCATACACAAACATATACACCATGAGTGGCATGTGATCAAAAATCAGCACATACTTTGGTGTATTGTGTGAGGTCTACTTGGTGCCGGTCTTTCCTATCCGCAATATAAGCAAGTTGCGTAGGGCCCCCGATCTGCCAGGGGGCCCCCACGCTGTCGAAGACATAAGCAGCCAATACAGGTACTGTATTTGTTTCCATGCAAACTAGAGAGCTCCTTGATGCAAACATAACCATAATGGTAAAAAAAATAAAAATAAAAATAAATTATATTACATGCAAATATAAATGTCATGTCAACTGTAGAGGAGCAGGAGGCGTTGGGGGGTTATTATAATTATTATAATTAATTATTTGGTTTCCATTTCGGACATGTGGCAGGTAAAATGTGATGCACAACGTAGTAGATGGCTATAATAGAAAGTCATGGCTATTGTTACACGTCAGGAGCCGAAAAAAGGGAGAAAATGCAGCAGGTAAGTGAAACGATCAAGCAAGAAGAAGGTACTCTTATCATTTTTTAAATTCTTATTTAATTTTTACATTATCATTAGAAAGCTCATACTCCAGTTCTCCAGTTATTAGACCACTGTTTTAAGACAGAAATGCCACATTGAAAGTAATTTCTTAATTTGTGTCAATACACATCAAAGCATGCAAAATCAAAATGCAACATACAGTATATGATTTGCAATAAGCAATGTAATAATCACATACTGTACCTGTGCAATCATGCAAACTCTGCTGTGAATGTGCCATGTCATGTCAATGCTTCAATAAACAGTATCCATTAGAACCTTAAGTCCAAAGAGTACACATTTAGAGAAATGTACTCATATGTTCACTCATACTTCAGATTTCTTGTGAAAAAATATCTTTCATATTTTCTGGTAAATTTTGTGATAGTAAAACATTCAAGGGTGGTAATTTTAAGAAAGCTAGATGGTGCTAGAGCGTTATTTTTAGCGAGCATTTAGCTGTCAATCAAAATTTGATTTAATTTATTTCATTGTTCATTAGTCTTCCTCCCATTTTAATACTTTTTATGTCTTTTAGTCTTCATTCATTTACTCTTGTTCATTGTTTTGTTGTTTCATTGTTTGGAAACATTTTGACATGACTAATCTATAAACATAGCTGATACAATGACTTTGCACTGTTACATTACAAAAAACCAAACTTTCCGCAAACCTGCCGCAAATTTGCCACAAGTTTGCCACTCATTATTTTCACATGCAAATAAGCTTGTGATTCATCGCAAATGTTTGCCAGAAGTTTGCTGCTCTTCATCGCTATTGGTGAACCTCCGGCAAACATTTGGCAACAATGGACAATTTGCTGCAAGTTTACCACAAAGCTCACTTGCATGTGAAAATTATTAGTGGCAAATTTGCTGCAAGTTTGCTGCAAATTTGCCATGAACTCTCACTTTTTGTAAGGGAGGCTATTTCAAATTAAGTATCAAATCGTTTTTTAAATCTGCCTTGAGGGACAATTCTCAAGTTAATCAGTAAAACCAGCAGCACCAGCGAGACGTCGGTAAAGTACAGCTAGTTAAAGCAGGCACAAGTGCAGACCCCAGTAATGTAGAACCAGAAAATGCCCTGCCAACTGACCCTTCAGAATAGCCTTATGTTCCTTTTCCTTTTATTTATTAAAAAAATTGGTACCTTATATAACTTTGGCTTATTGACATTATAAAAATATAATAAATACTAATGTTCCTTTGAATGAACTCAATGTATGTTGTTTGTTTACTATGAAACTGCTCTGTGAAACAGGCTTAAGGGGTGGGGGGGAGGGTCATTTTTGGGATTATAGACACACTGATAAGCTATAATTGTGTGGCCATGTGATTATGACTACAGGGTCGATGTGCACATTTAATATTATTGTCATTGTTATTGTTATGTTATTGTATATTGTTGTGTTTTTATGAAACAGTTTAAGAGACAAATCACGTTTGTTCTCCATTTATTGACCACATTTTTAGAACATTAAATCAATAATTTAGCAACTTCTATTGACCTGTTTCCGTAACGTCACTTTTTCCTCGCATCTGCCATATTTGTGACCACCAGCGGGAGGAAACAATGGCAGTGAATGGAAAAACAACCATGAAACGATATCAAGAAAAACATTTAATTCCATGGATCAGGAGACCAGGGTGGAACTGGCAGGCATGGAGCATGGCTTGGCAATACAGGGCATGGAGCATGGCCTTGCGAGACGGTCGTGAGCCATGGAGCAAGGCATGGCGAGACTGACGAGGCAGCGTGACATGGTGAAGCTGACGAGGCAGTGTGGCATGGTGAGGCTGAAGAGGAAGTATGACATGCTGGACTCTCAGGGGGTGGAGCTGCTGGAGGCGGAAGCTCGGAGGGCGGAGCCTCTGGAGGCAGAGGCTTGGAGGTCAGAACAGCTGAAGACTCAAAGGTCAGAGCAGCTGGGGGCTCAGAGGTAGCATAGTATGACGAGGCAGAAGTGGCAGCTTGACATGTCGATGCAGACATGGCAGTTTGACATGGCAAGGCAGTTGTGACAGCTTGAAATGGCAAGGCAGATGTGGCAGCTTGACATGGCAAGACAACATGGCTTGACATGGCAGGCGTGAAGACATGGATTGGCATGGCAGGCATGACGACATGGCTTGGCATGGCAGGTGTGATGACATGGCTTGATGAGGCTTCAGGCGCTAGCTCTGGGACAGCAGAGGCTTCAGGCACTAGCTCTGGGATGGCAGAGGCTTCAGGCACTAGCTCTGGGACGCAGAGGCTTCAGGCACTAGCTCTGGGATGGCAGAGGCTTTAGACACTGACTCTGGGACGGATGAGGTTTCAGGCTCTGGCTCTTTGACGGACGAGGCTTCAGGCTCTGGCTCTGGGAAGGATGAGGCTTCAGGCGCTGGCTTTGGGATGGATGAGGTTTCAGGCTCTGGCTGTGGGATGGACGAGGCTTCAGGCTCTGGCTCTGGGAAGGACGAGGCTTCAGGCACTGGCTTTGGGATGGATGAGGCTTCAGGAACTGGCTCTCTGACCGTGGCAGATATGGGCGCTGGCTCTTTGACTATGGCAGGCGTGGGCGCTGGCTCATGGGCCATGGCGGCCATGGGCGCTGGCTCGTGGACCATGGCGGCTGGAGTGGTCATGGCAGTGGACTCTGACATGGTGGACTCGGACGGAGGCATGGTGCAAGTGCAAATATTGATATTTTTCATATCAAAAGTGATCGTATCGTAAATTAACAGTTGGAGTCATATCGATGATGTTTATGCAGACTGTCTGTGATTTTTGGAGCTTCAAAAGAGAAATTGCCATTCACTTGCAGCTTAAGGATGTACTGAGCTAACATATTTTTGTATTTTTCTTTAAATGTGTTCTGGTAAAGAAAAAAAGTCATACACACCTGGGATATCAAGAGGGTGAGTAAATAATGAGAGAATTTAAATTTTTGGGTGAACTATCCCTTTAAAAAGATAACAAAACAACCAATGAACAGACAGAACTAATAAGGAGATAACAAGACTAATTAACATAAACCAATGAGAAGACAAGATTAATGAACATGATAACAAGACAATAACTATAAACCACTGAGAACGAAACACATGAAACATGAGGGTCACATGATAAGGAAACAGGAAATCACATGACAGACACATGACAGTAACAAGGAAGTGAAAATTAACTTCAAAATAAAAGACATATAATCCCAAACATGAACAAAACACATAAACATTACAAAAAGACTCTATCCAACTTATTTTGCCACACGGAAGTAAGCAAGTGGCTGCGTTTCTGGTATGTGTGGCAAAGATCTGGATAATAAAAACAGAATTCAGTGATACATGCTTATAAACTATTACACAACCACTGGATGCACAGCAGAATATTATGCCAATGTCAGATAATTGTCTAACATCAGCATTTATAGTAAAAGAGTAAGTAGATAATTCACTTGTTGTTGTGTTGTAAAGAAGAGATGATAATAAAATCTGCTTGTGTTTATGTGTAATGTGTTTATGAAAAAAATAATGAATGATAATAATATGATGACATACTGTACTGTATATTGCCAGCCTGCATTAAAGCAACATAATTTAGTATTTTTGTATCGCTAAAATAGCTGGAGGTGGCTTATACTGGAAGAAGTCCACATTCAAGGTGGATAATGGTGGCACACTAGTCGTGTTGGAAAAATAAGGTGGATATTGTCATCATAGTGCTTTTTATTAATTTCAGTGTGTTACAATTATGACATACCTTTATACAGTCTGGGTGATATGAATTTAACATTGTCCTATGTAGGTATGCCGTGGTGTGAGATTTTGATGATTAGATTATCGTCTGAGAAAAAAATTGCTGTTAACCGGTTTAACAATTATTTGCAATTTTTTTTATTATGCAACAGGACTGGGGCAAAAAAAGCATATCATATCACAACTGAACGTGTTAATGAATGTGTTTCTTAGGTATATATGGACTCAATAGGAAAACTGCTAAAAACACAATAAATCCAAAAGAGGTATATAATAAGAGACGCTCCAACATAGGGCACAACACAATCCCAGGCACAACATGGTGCACTTCAATGTAACCAGAGTGCTTGGAGTGCATAACTGCAAGATTATTGTGGGTGCACAACATGTAGTTCACGGCATCCATCAGTTTTTTCTTCTGCAACAGTTTCTTAAAGCAATCCGTTGCCTGTTAGATACCACACCATAACAGACTCCATAGAAATAATGTCCTTTAATCTGTCCACAACACCTCACAAATTAACCTGTGGACTGTGCCTAATAATGGGAACATTGCTAAAAGCAGGCTATTTAAACTCCAATAATCACTAAAATTGACATTTATGGTTGAATGCGGTGAATTTGTACTCAAGCAATACTTTAAACAATGTGGATGATTTGAGCTTAACCATCCACCTGCAAGATGCCTTGAGCTGTCACACAGGTCACATAATCTACTATATACAGAGACTTTATCACCTAGATATCATACAGAGACTGTGTCTGTTCCCCAAACTACCAAACACAAACCCCTCACTAAATCATTTAGAAAATATTTTATTAAGGTCAAACTTGAATTTTTTTTAAAAATAAACATAAAAATGGAAGGTAAACATCATATAAAGTAAGGGCTACTAAACATTAGATCTCTTTCAACCAAAGCACTAATTGTAAATGAAAGTAGTACATATCATAGTTTGGATGTGCTCTGTTTGACTGTAACCTGGTTTAAACTGGATGAACATATTAGTTTAAATGAGTCTACTCCCCCAGGTTTTTGTTATAAACATGAGCCTTGTCTGAAGGGTTGAGGAGGAGGTGTTGCTTCAATTTACAGTGAAGGTTTTGGTGTTACTCAGAGGACAGGATATAAGTTTAAGTCTTTTGAACTAATAATACTTAATGTGACATCATCAGATATAAATAAAAAATCTCTGTCGTCTTTTGCCCTTGCAACAGTATATAGATCACCCGAGCCATATTCTGATTTCCTTGGTGAATGTGCAGATTTTCTATCAGATCTAGTAGTTACTGTGGGTAGCGCTTTAATTGTTGGTGACTTCAACATTCATATAGATAATGAAAATGACACATTGGAATTAACATTTATCGATATTCTCAACTCTCTTGGAGCCAGACAAAATGTGACAGCATCATCGCCATAATCATACGCTAGATTTAATTCTGTCATATGGAGTATGTTGATACTATAGAAATTCTGCCGCAGAGCGATGACATCTCAGATCATTACCTCATCTCTTGTATGTTGCAATTAGCTAATGTCACTCATTCTGCACCACACTATCGTTCAGGTAGAACCATTTTTCGACCACTAAAGATAGCTAAAGATAGCTTTTCAAATCTTCCAGATTTGTCTCAAATACTTAGTAAGCCAAATAGTCTAGAAGAACTTGATGTAATCACAGAAAATATGAATACAGTCTTCTCTAGCACTCTTGATAATGTTGCACCCTTCGATTAAAGAAAATTAAAGAAAAAAGCCACGCACCATGGTACAATGATCACGCTCATGCTCTCAAGAGAGCTGCTCAGAAAATGGAGTGGAATTATACAAAATTAGAGCTATTTCACAGTGCATGGAAAGATAGTGTCTGTAGCTACAGACAGGCACTA
This sequence comes from Myxocyprinus asiaticus, assembly GCF_019703515.2. Taxonomy (NCBI): domain Eukaryota; kingdom Metazoa; phylum Chordata; class Actinopteri; order Cypriniformes; family Catostomidae; genus Myxocyprinus; species Myxocyprinus asiaticus. The sequence goes on from NC_059379.1 coordinate 38,745,013, forward strand.
ACAGCTGCCAGCATATTTTAGCAAACTCATTGAACATAACTACAACAATCCTAGGTGTTTATTCAGTACTGTGGCTAAATTGGTTAGGAATAAAGTCTCGACTGAACCAGATATTCCATTGCAGCACAATAGTAATGACTTAATGATAGCAATCGTCTGTCACAGCACCTCAGAAGACAGTGTCTCATAATTTTCCTCACATGCAACTTCAACCCTTCGCTGTCATTGTTCATGAAGAGCTAACAAAACATATCGAAACATCAAAAGCAACAACATTATGTTAGATCCAATACCGACTAAGCTCTTAAAAGAGGTGTTCCCTGTAATCTCAGAACCTCTTCTTAAAATGATTAACTCCTCGCTATCCTTAGGACATGTCCCAAGAAACTTTAAAATGGCAGTTATCAAACCGCTTATTATGAAGCCACAGCTTGATCCTGGAGAACTGGATAATTATAAACTGATTTCAAATCTCCCATTTATGTCAAAAATACTAGAAAATGTAGTGTCCTCCCAACTATGGTCATTTCTACAGAAAAATGGTATATATGAAGAATGGTACAGAGTCTGCACTTATCAGTGTTACAAATGACTTGCTCTTATCATCTGATCATGGCTGCATTTCTCTTCTAGTGCTTTTAGATCTTAGTGCTGCCTTCGACACCATAGATCATGACATTCTCTTGGATAGGCTTGAGAATTACAGTATGTTGCATTTGTGAACTTGCATTAGCATGGTTTAGGTCCTATTTAGCAGACCACTGCCACTTTGTCTGTGTAAACGAGGAATTGTCAAATCAAACAAAAGTTAATTATGGAGTGCCACAGGTCAGTTTTAGGGCCTCTGCTTTTCTCCTTATAGATGCTTCCCTGGGAGATGTTATCAGGAATTGTGGAATAAGTTTCCAATGATACCCAACTTTATTTTGCTTCGAAAACCGATGGAATTTCACAATTCTCCAAATTAGCAGAGTGTATCAATGAAATCAAAGATTGGATGGCCAGAAATTTCCTTCTGCTCAATTCCGACAAAACACAGGAACAAATTATTGGACCAAAAACCTCTAAAAATAGGCAGTTAAAATATAATTTGACTCTCGATGGATGTAATGTTACATCATCTTCTACAGCCAAGAACTTAGGTGTTATATTTTTAATGTGTCCTTTGAAAATCAAATTTCCAATGTTTGTAGGACAGCATTCTTCCACCTCAGAAATATTGCTAAGGTTATGACTAGGGATGCACCAATACCAATACTGGTATCGGAATCGGGTTCGATACCGCACTTATGTACTTGAAACCAATACCATCTGACGTACGGATGTCATTACATAAACATTCAGCACACAAATTAAAATCACGTCATGTCCTAGTGAGATTATTTAACAGCAAAAGCTGCGATTTAATGATAAATAGATCATTTGCATGTTCAGTGTTTTAAATGTGAGTGCTTGTGAATGTGTGCTGCTGGTGTTGTGCAGGCATAGAGACACAAACTGCTCATACCTTTAGAGATCCTTGGCTCATACACGGAAACACTATTATGAGCATTGCATTCTCTTTTTGTAGCAGATGACAGCAGGCAGAGCACTAATTCACTTTTTAGCATGAGTCATATACAGACTACATATTTATTTATTTATATAGTAGCCTTTTGCGGTTTAATAATTACTGTGATTCACGTAGTGACCAGATTTTCCGGATTGGGAATCTGCCGTCATTACGTCAGAGCTCCTTGGTCTAACAACACTGAAACACTTCAAAATAAAAACTCAGCCAAAATAAAAGCTCAACTGAAATGAAAAAAGTATGACAGAAATAGATCACTGCTATATAGTTATGTAATATTCACTGTTATACTACTACAAATACTACTACTAATAAAAAATCAATAGTAACTGTGTTAGATTTAAGCAATATCTCACATCTGTGATGCTCTATTATGCAGCACTTTATTTGACAAAAATAACTCCAATGTTGTATTTAGGATTGTGCTGTGAGGTTCTGTATAAAATCACTTCATTTGATATTTATCAATATTAAAAATGTATTGTTATACTTTCATTTGATTAAAGTTTTTATTTATTTATTTAAACACAATTTTGATAATAAAAGCGAAATAAACTGCTGATATTGAGATCAGAAAAAAAACAGGTATCGGACTCAGTATGTCATGGGAGGATTCATTCTGCTGGTTTGTTTCTGTGTGTCTCCCTCGTGTTGTTGCTGGTGAGGAGTTAATCACGCAGCAGCGTTGCTCGGCAATGCTCATTACCAGCCACTGCTTGATTAGCTTGGCACCTGCACACTATCTTCTCTCTCCCTTATAAGCAACCCTTTTGTGTGAGTTCAGTATCAGATCCTTCTCTTGTTGTGTGCTTTGTTACTCGTGTTCTCACGCTGTTCTCTGTATTTTTTAGTCTGGATATTTTTGCCTGTTTTCCTGTGCTCCAGCCATTACCATCAGCTCCATTCACCAGGATTTCTCACTTCTGTTTCTCTCTGCTCCAGTCGTCGCCATCTCACACCCTGGAAAATACATTACCTCTATTCTCTTCCTGCTGCAGCTGCCGCCGTCAGAGTCCTCCACTTTCATCTTCTTCCACCTCGTCTCTGGACTGTTCCGTTGTTTGTGCTACTTCATATTTTTTCATCATATACCTGAACTTTTCACTCATTAAACATTGTTATATTTTTACTCCTGCATCTGGGTCCTATTTATATCATGACACAGTATCAGCAAATACTAAAAAAAGTCTCGGTACTCGTACTTGTTCTCAAAAAATTGGTATAGAAACATCCCTAGTTATGACGCATGCTCTCTGTTGCTGATGCCGAAAAACGAATTCATACGTTCATGACCTCAAGACTAGATTATTATAATGCATTACTGGGAGGATGTCCTGCAAATTCAATAAATAAACTTCATTTGGTTCAAAATGCAGCAGCCAGAGTGCTGTCTAGAACCAAGTAATATGATCATATTAGCCTCATTTTATTGTCGTTACACTGGCTACCTGTTAAATTTCATATTAATTTTAAAATTCTGTTAAATACATAAAAAGCTTTGAATGGTCTAGATCCGCAGTACTTAAGTGACCTTCTACCACGCTACATTCCATCATGTTCATTATGGTTGCAAAATTCTGGCCTGTTAATAGTACCTAGAATATCAAAATCCACAAAAGGATGTAGATCCTTTTCCTGTTATATGTTAATATATTATTGTAACAGGATTGGTCATTGTAGGAATGAGTAAGCGGGGTTCAGGTAATGTCACACTCTTTTATTAACTCAAAATAAACACTCTATAAGGCTAAATAAATACTCTAATGCATGATATAGCTGTGTAGCTCTCTCTCTCCCCCTGCGCTCTGGCGTGGGCTCTTCTTATCACTCTTCCCATATTACTGCAACAAGAAACAGCTGTTAGACCTAACTGTCACCCAGGGATGAATCCTTACCGCTTCCCCTACCCCTGGATGGACTCTCAACCACACCCTCGCCACACCTCCCTACCGCCCAACTCATGCCAGGGAGCCATCCGGCCTGCTGACTACTCCCCCCTCCCCCATTTCTGGAGAGGAAATCCGCAACAGCCATCTGCATCCCCGGCCTGTGGACCACCTCGAACTTAAAAAGCTGATACCAACGTGTAATCTGCGCGTTAGTATCCTTCATGTGGTGGAGCAACTGGAGCGGGCGTGATTTGAATAGAGGGTGAAGGCCTGCCCCAGCAAGTAGTAATGGAGAGTGAGGATGGCCCACTTAATGGCCAAGCATTCCTTCTCCACTGTGCTATACTTAGTCTCTCTCAAAGAGAGATTCTGACTAATGTACATCACTAACCGCTCCTCCCACTCCACCACCTGTGAGAGCACTGCCCCCAACCCCCTGTTTGAAGCGTCCATCTGTAAAATGAAAGGGAGAGAGAAGTCAGGTGTATGTAAAAGCGGCCCACCACAAAGTACAGCTTTCACCTGCACAAATGCCTGTTGACACTGCTCCATCCACTGAACCAGATCTGGTGCTGCCTTTTTAGTAAGATCAGTCAGCAAGCTGGTGATAGCCATATAGTTAGTTACAAACCTACGATAATAGCCAACCAGCCCCAGGAACTGTCTTACCTCCTTTTTGGTCTTAGGTCTTGGGGAGGCTGCAATCGCTGTGGTTTTATCCATTTTGGGCCACACCTGCCCGTGGCCCAAGTGGAAGCCCAGGTACCGTACCTCCACCCTCCCAATTGTGCACTTCTTCGGGTTTGCCGTGAGCCCCGCTCATCTCAATGATCTCAGGACAGTCCGCAGATGTTTCAAGGTGCCGCTGCCAATCATTACTGTTGCATAAGCAATGTGCGGTCTGAGAACTCGGTCCATGAATTGATTTAATACCCAACAAATTATATAGCTCGCATAGTGTACATGACATGAAAGTAGTGCCTTGATCAGTGAGGATTTATTTCGGAATCCCCAGTCGGGAGATAATGCTGAAGAGTGCCTCCACAACACTGCATGCTGAGATGTTGCGCAAAGGCGCAGCTTCCGGATATCGCATTGCATATTCCACCAGAACTAAAACAAAGCGATGTCCACATGCCGTCCGTTCTAATGGCCCGACGAGGTCCATGCCAGTTCTCTCAAAGGGAACCCCGATTAATGGCAGAGGGTGCAATGGCACTCTTGGGGTGGCCAGCGGATTCACCAACTGACATTCACGGCATGCCGCACACCACCTGCGAACATCCCCGGCCAATTGAAATGGGCCATTAGACGGTTTAGTGTTTTTTCTCGCCCTAAGTGACCCGCCATTGGATTATGATGAGCTGTCTGGAATAGCATTTCCTGATGGCTCTTCGGTATCAACAACTTTGTTGTATCTTCTTTTGCCTGAGTGTCCTGCATCACTCAACCTATCTCTAATAATTGAAAAGTACAGATAAGTGAGTGCAACATCTGGCTGGAGACATTAACCATCAATCATTTTCACTTGATCAAAGGCATGCCTAAGGGTCTTGTCTCGCAACTGCTCCAGAGGGAAATCCCCAACAGGGAATCCTCTAAGGGCTGGGAAAGCCGAGACTTCCCCCTCCCTTACATCATCCTGACATGGAGCAGACGTAGACGGCCCTGGCTCCACCTTCTCAGCCAGCAAGTCACAAACCACACACTGATACACTTTGTCGCAGAACCCATCCACACACATTCCCCTCAATAAAGAAGTAAATGCCGGCCAATTTGTTCCCAAAATTAGTGGATGGGTGAGGCAGGAATGAACCGCAGCCTTGACACTATGTTTTTGTCCCCGAAATTGAATAGTAACTGTTAGAATAGGGTAACTTTGAATATCCCATGCACACACCACTCCTTCACCTTCCACCCCATCCCCAAAGCCTCGTCTTGAGCCAAATATTGGTGGATAGTGGTTTGATTACAACTGCTATCCACCAAGGCTTGATATGTGCTTCCCCTGATACTCACAAGTATGTGGTATGTTCCAGCTCAATCAGGGGTGGCCTGTGGGGTGTCGGGGACCCAGACCAATAATCCCAGTGTAGAAGGGAAGCAAGAGATGGATGGAGAGTGAATAGAGAAAGAGTTAGGAGAGAGAGAAACCAAGGGTTGCTCTGCCCCGGGTATGCTGTCATATGGTCCTCAGCCAGCTGGACAGCCTCTTCCAGCGACACCAGGCAGTGGACGAAGGACAAACTGCTCCAAAACCACCAGATCAATGACTCCCTCTGAGTCGCGCTCCTCCACCAACAGCCACTTCTGGCAGGTGTCACAGAGCTGTTGGGCAAATGCAAATGAGCGGCCGTGCTCACTCAGTGTCAATGAGCGGATGTGCTGTCATTGTTGCTCAGGGCTGCGGCCTACCTGTTGCAATATGGCTTTCTTCAAGTCCTCATACACCAGGAGGTTCACTGCAGGCAGGTGTTGGGCCATGAGACAACAGCAGCAGGAGGTGGGCCACCCACTGTAATTTCGGCCATTTACAGAGCTCCGCCATTCGCTTTAAAAAGTCGAGGAAAGTCTCTGGTTCATCGTGTGGGCCCATTTTCATCAGAGTGAGCAGGGCATGGAAGGTGTTGAGTCCGTGGTCACGGCCAAGCCTTGATCCTGGTATATGAAGCTCTGGAGCACCTGCCAATCCTCTGCTTGAGCCCGGAGAATCGGCTGGAAGCACTGGTCTTGGTCTCGACGCAGCTCAAACAGGGCCTGGTGTTGTGCCTGGTGCATTCTGGCAAGGGACGGCATATTATCTTCCTCAAGGTTCCCGGGTTTCGGTACCACTGTAACAGGACTGGTCGTTGTAGGAATGAGGAAGCGGGGTTCAGGTAACATCAAACTCTTTTATTAACTCAAAATAAACACTCTATTAGGCTTGTAAACACTCTAATGCATTGTATAGCTGTGTAGCTCTCTCTCCACCCGGGCTCTGGTGTGGACTCCTCTTATGGAATCCTTACCGCTTCCTCTCCCCCTTGACAGACACTCAACCATGCCCTCGCCACAATTATATACATAATATTTTGGCACATGTAAATAAATATTTTCAAGTTTTTGACCATAGATTCTAAATTCTTGTGGTTAATTTAGCCATGACATTTTTAATCATGGTTAATAGTGAAACTGTATAAATGCAGTATCCCTAGTCCTATGTGCATTTTCAGTTTAATTGTATCCAACTTAATTATGTTAAATATAATTGACACATGCACAAATGACTGACATTTTTGAATAAATGAGCAAAAACCAACAAGTGTTTTATCCCTGCTCATACCTTTCATCGCTGCTTGACTTTGGTGAAATGAAGCAGTGTCACTTGAAATATTTTACATAACATCTTTAAAAATAAGATTTTGGCCCAGGTAAGTAAACAGCAGTATCATGTTTTTCAAGATAGAAAAATGTCACCAACTTTTGTCGCCTAAAATGCCCCACAAGATCCATGTACTTTTCTGTGAGGTTGTGCACTACTGCAGACAGACGTTTCACTTCCGATTGAAGCTTGGCTATGGCATCTGAAGAGTGCATGGCCGATTATTCTAGGTCTGTGAGAGTTTAGGTGTGTTGCTCACTTGTGGCTTGCAAGGCCAGAATGACGACATGAGTCTCTGATTTAAGAGCAGACAGTTCTCCACTGCGATGAAGGCTACCTCTTTGATCTGAGTGTCGATCGTCTGACATATTTCAACTTTAGTAGCTTGTAGATCAGAACGTAGTGAGTTGATGGCCTGCATGATCGTAGCATCTGCCGACCGATGTGAAGCTTCACCTGGTGGGATGGAGTCATCAGAAGAGAAATCAGTGCGAGAAGGCCTGTTTCATTCTGTTTCTTGCCTTTTGAGGATTGCGACTTCGAACTTGCCTTCATCTTGTCTCCAACGAGTGTGAACTAAACCTGGGTAATTTGAGTTGCTAAGATGTACTTCTTATGTAGTATAATTATTAGAAATGTCAATTTAATTATGATTTTGCAGGAGCAGCAGGGGAATGCGACCTACCAACCCATGGCTCACTAGCACTATTTCAGAGAATAAAAAAGTGTTGAAGAAATTGCATTAAAATCAGTAGGCAGTCTACACATGCAACGTGGTGGCCTAAATTTAAATGACACATAATACAGTGAAACATTATATTGGCCTTCTTTGATAAGCATAACTCTAATGGCAAAAGAAAGATTAAATATGACCCTGCTGTTTAAAACTTAAGTAAATGTAGTCAGTGGGCTGTAAAGAAACAACACAGGATACAAAAATATCTTTTGGGTTTTATTCTGATGGCTGTTGAAAGAAAGAGAAAAAACAGCGGTCAATGGAGCCATATATATATATATATATATATATATATATATATATATATATATATATATATATATATATATATAAAGGAAAAAAACAAACAGAAATTAAATAAAAAAATTAAATATGGTTCAACGAAATATGGTAGAGGCCATTGTCAAAATACAAACAGGGCATTAGCCTACCCATATGCTTCAGCATATATCACCTTAATACATGCTTATTTCATTCACAGCACCCTATTCACTTAAGAATTTGTTCAAACCATTCAAAGTATCTTATGCATTTAACACATGCATAAACACTCACAATATGTTATGCATTTAACACATGCTTAAATCACTCAAAGCATTTTGCTTATTTTTTTACCAGGCTTTTTGCAGTTTCAACAATACCACTCATATTTTCACATAAAACACGTATTACACTTATTCACTAAACTGGAAAACAATCTGGGCTATAAATCATTTAAGTGAGATATGATTAATACTAAATTTACATAGCCAGTCCTCGCATGTTTACAAAACGTGGTCAAACTCCACACATGCAATTCATATGCACCCTTCAAAAATAACCCATAACAAACACTCAGTTTTCACATACAACTCTTATGAACACATATGTAATGCAATTTATAAGCATTTTGTGTTAAATATGATATTTACCCAAAGAATTCTCAAATGATGAACAAAACTGGGAGCTCTCTTGCGCAATATATGTTCTCACGTTTCTAACATGAGAGAGTGCTGGAAAACAGTTGTCACAAAACTCCGGTTCTTAAAGGGGCCACATCCAATATATGACTTTATTTATGAATTTATGAGTTAAATTACATGAAATTTCTCCACTCGGCTATATAAATAATTAAAATATGGTTAAGAAAGGAGATTAGAGTGAGAGTGTGGCAGTCACAAATTGCATGATGCATAAATGGTAGTAAGCCTATAAGTACACAGTGCCTAGAACTCTAACCAGATGATCTATTAAAGTTTAGACAGGCTTAAGAGTAGTTTAATACTGATGCACATCATTTTAATCCTGATTTGTGTGTATCTGTTTAAATTCCAGCCAAAGAAATAAAACTTTATTATGATTCACATCACTTTCATTTTTCTCTATGAAGCTGAGCATCAGTCCATCTGAAACCCTGTCTTACCAAAGCCGTCATTATTTCTTTAATTAAATTTGGTAATATTTCCATGTTTGTCATCAGGCATTCCACATTATTTTCATGTTGAGAAGACAAATCACTGGACATATTGGCAAAAGTTTCAGCACCTTTGGACCGGACAGCTCCTGTAATGAAGCACTTAAGTTCTACTTTATAACAAGTGTAGGGCTTTACTGGTTGTTTAGTTCGGTGTTACTATCAGAAATAATTAATAATTATTTCTTTAGTTATTAATTAATATTTAAATTAATTAATTGAATCTAACTCATTAAAACCTCATATGGGGTTCCAGTAAATGTAGTGTGCTATGTTTAGGAGCAAGTTTGGTTATTAGCAATAATTAATAATTATCAAAGATAATTATTAATTATTAAAATCAATAGAACATTGATGAGAATCAATGTTAGCTTTTTAATCCTTTCAATCAACAATTATCAAAGATAATCGTTAATTGTTAACATCGATGAAACATTAATTAAAATTAACACTAGCTTATTGATCATTCAAATTCAACAATCATCAAAGATAATTATCAATTATCAAAAATCAATAGAATATTAATAAGGATTAACATTGACGGGGCACCACTCTGGAATCAGGGACTAATAACCAGATAGTAAAACAGTCTCAATATTAGATTGTTTTCTTAGGAAAATCGACATCCGAAGAATATCGATTTTCGGGGAAAAAAACAATGAATGAAGGTTTGAATCCGAGCACTGACATCCCGTCAGCATGACACAGGCATATGCAAAACAAACCAAAACACTTCTCTTTGTAATATAAACAAAGTTTATTTATGCAGTAATATCAATTAATTAATTAATACAATGCAGTCAATAAACTTCCGACTTACAACTTCAAACTAAACAGTGATATGATTAGATATGGAAATAAAAATAATCCTATAACATAAGGTGTGTGTGTGACAGTGTGTGTGTGTGTGTGTGTAAGGAGGGACACGCACAAAATGGCGGATGTGACTCTCGTGGAGAGTATGTCACGCGAGACTACCGGCCAGGGAATATGACCGCGAATGGGGGCGGCGAGAAACCAGTCAATGGCGTCTACCAGTTACCACATGTATCCGCTTGTACGATAGCTTAGGGACAAAGCTGGGCTTTAGCATTAAGCTATCTAGGAGCCAAAAATGTGTGCCAGAATGTTTGTGAGGGGTCGTGTGCGTGTGTGTGTGTGTGTGTGTGTGGTTAGTACTAGAGAGAGAGAGAGAGAAGTGACGGCCCTAAAGCCGATTTCGTGATCGTGGGAGAGAAAGCAGCTGTTAGTTCATCCCTCAGAAACGCGGTGGACGGCTCGTAAACAGTCCCGCATACTTTGACTCTTTAATGGATGAACTCAGTTTACCTGTCTCACCCGCGGTGGCAAAATTGCACAACAGTCCAATTTGGTTGGACCACAATACAGCAAAACAAATTCATGATAATTAATACCCTGAGTATTAATAATGAGCGGACCTGGCGGTCTGTAAACTGTACAAGCAAAAACCTTGAAACACAAGAATAACACACTATATTATTCTATCTCTGCCCAGACGTAAACCTCTTACTTGAATCGCATGAGGATGCAGAATGTGTGTTCATCCGTCCTTTAATTCTGACCCGGTTCCTTGAGGCTTGGGTGATGACGGGAGGCCGTTTCCTCGCTCTGTTGGCGGGCACGGCTGCTGATTCTCGGCGGGCTGGCGGAGAACTCAAAAATGTTGACTTGATTGAAGATGGAAATCTATTTGCGAATTGCTCAGCAGTCTCCTTCGGATCCGTTAGAGTGTTTGGTTGAACACAGAGTAATCTCAACTCGTCCAGCGAGATGGAGATTGTATGGCCACAGTTTCAAGTCGGACGTTACTTCCTTGTGCCACAAGGTTGCACCCGAGAGCAGCGATGAGCTGTGTCTTCACACTGCAAACAAAGTTGCTGGAAGCAAATCCCAGAAGCATTTCAGAGGTATTTCAACTCCTGATGATGTCATGGTTTGAGGTGCGTTCTGTTGTGTGCCTCATCCAATAGGAGTTGAGAGATCGATCCTTTAGTGAGCAAGGCTTCATGGGATTTGTAGTCTGTTTTGGACTCCCTTTGTTTGATTTTGGCGTGATTTTTATCAGTATAATTTACGACTTGGAATGTGGGGGCTTGAGTTAGGTTTTTACGACTGTGTTAGGCCTGCCTTTGTCTTCTATCTGAATACATGAGGCCCAACATTCCCCCCTTTGGTCTGAAGAGTTGGTTGTTGTCCAGCATCTTTAGAGCAACTGAAGGGCAGTTCTTGTTGGTTCACAGTAACCTGTGGGTTACGCCATCCATGTATTCCTGATAGGAAAGAAAATGGTTGCACAGTCCATACAGTTCATTACAGTTCACAGAGGCTTTATCGTCTGGACAGAGATTGAGGCACATCTGGGCATAGAACTTCTAGCTAATTCTAAAACTACATTCATCACACATAAACATTTCAAGTTATTGGAAGGCACAGCATTAACCATAACACAATCCTTTGTTGTTCTTTGGTCATAACACAGAATCAAAGTAGAACCTGACATTGGTTACTAGGAACAAAATGTTAGAGGAAAGGAGGGTTAAAGGTTAAAAGGCTTATCCTTGGAAATTATGGGGTTAACCTGTGGGATGGGCTCAGACTGGTGTGTAAAACGCGGCTGTATGAGAAGTGAGTCCAGTCTGGCCTGTAGGTGTTGAATGTACCTGTACATGGCGTGTGCAATAATTGCGATGATGATCCAACCACTAAGGAGGAGCCAGAGGGCAACCAAACTGATAGGGTGTTCTTGGTAAGAAGACGATCTGCTTATGTGACTAGGAAATATAGTGGTCAAGCCAGTCGGTTTGAGACTGAACTTCACTAATTTCATCCCTTCAGCCTGAAGCTGCTGTTGAAGGGTGTCATCAACGGTGAGGCTGTGACCTCTAAATGCATCCATGATCTCAATTTCTGCATCATGTTTGTCGACGTTGAGATAATGGAGGACAATATCGTCAATGTGCACGGTGGCTCCTTGGGGAACCATTAAGAACACAGTTTGGTTTGGTAGCCTTAGTTTAGTGGCTGTATCATGGCAGTCGAATGACATTGGGAATTCGGCGGCTGGTGTGTTAACGAGCCAGCGACTGCCTGCTCGCTCTACCCTTGTCTCGGTTCCTTCATCTTTGATGGACATGCTACCATGACACTTGTTCAGGGAGGTAGTTAGTCACCTCTCTAACAAAGGGGTTGCGTTTTGACAAACCCAATGAATGTACTTTGTCTTGGTACACATGTTTAGGTTAGGGATAAGGTAGAGCGAGGGGTCGTCATCATGGTAGGAGAGTGTTGGTGGTGTTTTGAGGTGAATGTGTGCATTACCTCTCTGAAAACCAACATTAAATACAGATTTTAGTCTATATATATTCTGCCTATGATGGTAGATTGAGGATAAATCCTATTTTGAGGTTCTGAGGATTTACATGGATTAGAATTTCAATGCCAAAACTATATGCCATGTGTATCTGTGAAGGTTGCACAACGGAGATAGTAGCAGATCTAAGGATTTGTTTGACAAGGTCTAGGGAGACCAGGTAAGCTGGAATCCTTCCATCACTCAGACTGTTGACTGAGGAGCTAATTTCCCTGAGGAGGTCCTGCATTAGATCTCTAACGATACACGCATAAGTTGTTTTCTCTGACAAAGTCCCTAAAGTGTGCAAAGTGTTATTGATAAGTACAGATTGCAAATCTACAGTGACTATAGTACCCTGAAGGGTTTTACCCAGGCCCTGTAATTGTTCTTATTGGAGTCGTCGTCTCTGCTGGATTTTTGGACGATGGCGACGTGTGCATCTGAAGCTGGCGAACTGTTTCCTGGACCAAGTGGTCTCGATATGTCAACCTGAGCCCACGTGTCCACGATGGCAGTCAATGAGCGGAGCCAATCGGTTCAGTAGGTCCTGGCCAACTAACAGTGGTTCCGTATTAATGGGACACATGTAAACAGGGTCTATTAGCATCATCCTATGAAAGGTGTCAATCCAGGCCTGTTTTGTGATAGACGACCTATCTTGCGTGTAGCTTGTGATGCTTACATTTCAGGTCTCTGTCTATAACGGTTTGCCAAGGGAGAGCTTTTCTCTTGCCATCTCTGTGAAGGTGTTGGAACCCATTAGACTATTTCGGAACCGGTGTCGAGTAGTGCGTGGGAGCTGAATGACCCATATGTCAGGCATTGCCCTTACGGTACAGATCGCCCAGAAGGTCAGAAAAGAGGGTGTGGCATGTTAGGAGTGACTGTTTTAGGGAGCAACTTGGACCCTGTTCCCCTTTTCCCGACCTACAAAGTAAACTTTGGTGTTAACAGGAGGGGGGTACATCGTCTAGTCATACTGACGAGGTTTCAGCATCGTGTTCCTTTGAGGAGGTCGGCGGACCTGGTGAACAACGGAGCACGTCAAGCTTAGTTACCAACTCAGTCAAGCATCTCCTTATATCCTCCATTTCCTCTCTCAAATCTTGTTCTCTGAGGGGATTTGAAACCTTGCCTACCCACTCACCTTCTTGTTTGGGTTTTCATTCGAAATATGCATTTATTTTCGGCCGGCGAACGTTTTGTTGTTTAGGCCTGCCGTGACCCTGGGGGTGTGTCTGGTCACCACCTCCCTGGTTCTGTTGCCTACCCTGCTGGCGGGGTGATCGGCACCTCTGGGATCCTGTTCTAGCATTCACCTTAACGCGAGGCTTTCGTTGCCTTCAAGCGCTAGGTCTGCATATTCTGAGGCTTGGATCCCCAGGGCTCTGGTGTCACCTTCATGCCCTCAGGCAGGGCGCACGCGTGTCTCCCATGCCAGTTGCACGTACTTTCTGATTTCCTGCATGGTGGGGTTGCCCATTCTGCAGTGCATCATGACGTCATATTGCACGCACTCGTGGAGGTTGTGAAGGAAAAGAGACTTGAAAGCTCGTTCCTCCTCCAGACCTGGTGCGTTACTTCCTTGGAAGTACGTGGTTCTCAGGCGTCTATAATACTCACGCGGAGGCTCGTGCCCCTTCTGGGTGATGGCGAAAGCAGCTATGGTAGCGGAGGCTTCATCGATATACAGCGAATACTCCTCGCATAGGGCTTTACACACAGCTGAGTAGCGGTTTCGTGTACCAGTCGGTAGCGTTTCCATGAATGCATGGACACTCCTTACCGTGGTCTTCCATATAAGCTTGAGTTTTTCACGTGACGAAGCGTAAGGCAAATCAATCAGGCAGTGCTCAATTTCCCTAAGGTAATTGTTGATGTTTGAATCTCGATTACTTGGGTCAAAGCGTTCTATGTCCCCTGCGAGGGACTCGAGTTGTCGGATGCACAAGCGTTGGTGTCGGTATGACCACGGGTCGTCCGAGTCATCCGAAACACCATAGTCACTCGGATCGCTATAGCGATGAGGACAACTTCCTCCCCTTCGTGGTGGGGAAGGAGTCCAGTCAACGCGTGGGGGTGGACCCCGAGTTGCGTACGGCTCCCTGGCTAATGGGATATTCGAGCCGCTTACACCAATCTGGGCTTGAAAATAATCATCCCCCCTCTGTGGTGTGGAATCAGTCGGTTTGAAACGCAAGGTGGCGTGACTGAAAACTGACTGCATCCAACCAGCGGGCCACTGGAGGATTTTGAAAAGTGTCTTGGAGGACGAAGTCAGAGACTGTACCACTAGGGGCAGCTCGGCTCCTAGCGTGTGTCCCTGGGTTTCTCAGGGGCACATTTCTATGTGTTGTGCTAAAGAGGGGGCCCTCTTCTATGTCAGATGTTGTGCTGTGCATTTCAGCTGCACTCACCTGATCTGACTCTACTTTTAGCTGGGCAGCTTGAAGCTGCCTGCGCAGGGTTTCATTTTCCTCCTGCATCCGGGCATTATCTTCCTGTGCCTGGACTTTCTCAGCTTGGGTGCACCTAATTTCTTGGTGCAGGCTGAGATTTTCCCTCTGCACCACTTTGTAGCTGCTCTGCAGCTGGGCGAGCTGGGCCTGGTGCTCGGCGGTTTGCAGTTGGGTTCTGCAGTGATGAAGGAGGAACATTTGGCCCACTTGGTCCAGGATTGTGCGCATCGGGTTGTCGACGTAATCAACTAGTTCCTGCAATGCTTCATCACAATGACTAATATTGTAGCCGTTAAGGTTATCTCTCTCCTCTATGGAGAGACGGAGGATAGCAGCAACTACATCTTGCAGTGCTGGGTCGACTAACCTCTGTGGAGCTTCAGCTCCAGTCACGCAGGGTGATTGGTGACTCATTTTACTGGGGCAGTAAAAATTCTTGTGACAGTGGCTCTGATAGCTTGTTGTTTTACAGTTTCTATAATGCTGACACGAACGCACAGGTGAGAGGCTTCGACCTGTGGCTTACGGTCTACTGTTATGTAATGTGCAGATTTCACTGTGTTCTCTCTTTGGTGGACGTCAATGAAGTGACTTGGCACCTCTCTGTAACATTTAGATGAAAGTGTTAGGAGATAAATAACAACAACAGCAGATTTTAAGCAGACTATAATAAATTTACCAACCCCTAATTCACTCTTAAGAGCACTTTCACACCACACTGGCTTTTGTTTGGCAAGTTTTGAGAAGTAAACTGTCAAACAGAACCAAACTTTGAAGTAATGATTCAAGTTATTACTTTGGATTCTTATGCATACACACTGTGACAGAACTGGCACATAGGATGCCTCACACAGGGCACCAATTATTATGTAGGGCTTTACTAGTTGTTTAGATCAGTGTTATTATCTGAAATAATTAATAATTATTTCTTTAGTTATTAATTAATATTTAAATTAATTAATTGAATCTAACTCATTAAAACCTCATATGGGGCTCCAGTAAATGTAGTGTGCTACATTTAGGAGCAAGTTTGGTTATTAGCAATAATTAATAATTATCAAAGATAATTATTAATTATTAAAATCAATAGAACATTGATGAGAATCAATGTTAGCTTTTTTAATCTTTTAAATCAACAATTATCAAAGATAATCATTAATTGTTAACATCGATGAAACATTAATTAAAATTAACACTAGCTTACTGATCATTCAAATTCAACAATCATCAAAGATATGAATTATCAAAAATCAATAGAATATTAAAAAGGATTAACATTGACAGGGCACCACCCTGGAATCAGGGACTAATAACCAGATAGTAAAACAGTCTCAATATTAGATTGTTTTCTTAGGAAAATCGACATCCGAAGAATATCGATTTTCGGGGAAAAAAACAATGAATGAAGGTTTGAATCCGAGCACTGACATCCCGTCAGCATGACACAGGCATATGCAAAACAAACCAAAACACTTCTCTTTGTAATATAAACAAAGTTTATTTATACAGTAATATCAATTAATTAATTAATACAATGCAGTCAATAAACTTCCGACTTACAACTTCAAACTAAACAGTGATATGATTAGATATGGAAATAAAAATAACATTTTAATCCTGATTTGTGTGCATCTGTTTAAATTCCAGCCAAAGAAATAAAACTTTATTATGATTCACATCACTTTCATTTTTCTCTATGAAGCTGAGCATCAGTCCATCTGAAACCCTGTCTTACCAAAGCCATCATTATTTCTTTAATTAAATTTGGTAATATTTCCATGTTTGTCATCAGGCATTCCACATTATTTTCATGTTGAGAAGATAAATCACTGGACATATTGGCAAAAGTTTCAGCACCTTTGGACCGGACAGCTCCTGTAATGAAGCACTTAAGTTCTACTTTATAACAAGTGTAGGGCTTTACTGGTTGTTTAGTTCGGTGTTACTATCAGAAATAATTAATAATTATTTCTTTAGTTATTAATTAATATTTAAATTAATTAATTGTATCTAACTCATTAAAACCTCATATGGGGCTCCAGTAAATGTAGTGTGCTATGTTTAGGAGCAAGTTTGGTTATTAGCAATAATTAATAATTATCAAAGATAATTATTAATTATTAAAATCAATAGAACATTGATGAGAATCAATGTTAGCTTTTTTAATCCTTTCAATCAACAATTATCAAAGATAATCGTTAATTGTTAACATCGATGAAACATTAATTAAAATTAACACTAGCTTATTGATCATTCAAATTCAACAATCATCAAAGATAATTATCAATTATCAAAAATCAATAGAATATTAATAAGGATTAACATTGACAGGGCACCACCCTGGAATCAGGGACTAATAACCAGATAGTAAAACAGTCTCAATATTAGATTGTTTTCTTAGGAAAATCGACATCCGAAGAATATCGATTTTCGGGGAAAAAAACAATGAATGAAGGTTTGAATCCAAGCACTGACATCCCGTCAGCATGACACAGGCATATGCAAAACAAACCAAAACACTTCTCTTTGTAATATAAACAAGGTTTATTTATGCAGTAATATCAATTAATTAATTAATACAATGCAGTCAATAAACTTCCGACTTACAACTTCAAACTAAACAGTGATATGATTAGATATGGAAATAAAAATAATCCTATAACATAAGGTGTGTGTGTGACAGTGTGTGTGTGTGTGTGTGTAAGGAGGGACACGCACAAAATGGCGGATGTGACTCTCGTGGAGAGTATGTCACGCGAGACTTCCGGCCAGGGAATATGACCGCGAATGGGGGCGGCGAGAAACTAGTCAATGGCGTCTACCAGTTACCACATGTATCCGCTTGTACGATAGCTTAGGGACAAAGCTGGGCTTTAGCATTAAGCTATCTAGGAGCCAAAAATGTGTGCCAGAATGTTTGTGAGGGGTCGCGTGCGTGTGTGTGTGTGTGTGTGTGTGTGTGGTTAGTACGAGAGAGAGAGAGAGAGAAGTGACGGCCCTAAAGCCGATTTCGTGATCGTGGGAGAGAAAGCAGCTGTTAGTTCATCCCTCAGAAACGCGGTGGACGGCTCGTAAACAGTCCCGCATACTTTGACTCTTTAATGGATGAACTCAGTTTACCTGTCTCACCCGCGGTGGCAAAATTGCACAACAGTCCAATTTGGTTGGACCACAATACAGCAAAACAAATTCATGATAATTAATACCCTGAGTATTAATAATGAGCGGACCTAGCGGTCTGTAAACTGTACAAGCAAAAACCTTGAAACACAAGAATAACACACTATATTATTCTATCTCTGCCCAGACGTAAACCTCTTACTTGAATCGCATGAGGATGCAGAATGTGTGTTCATCCGTCCTTTAATTCCGACCTGGTTCCTTGAGGCTCGGGTGATAACGGGAGGCCGTTTCCTCGCTCTGTTGGTGGGCACGGCTGCTGATTCTCGGCGGGCTGGCGGAGAACTCAGAAATGTCGACTTGATTGAAGATGAAAGAGAAATCTTTAACCTCTTCACTTCTGCAGGCAAACGGATGAAGATGCGAATTGCTCGGCGATCTCCTTCGGATCCGTTAGAGTGTTCGGTTGAACACAGAGTAATCTCAACTCGTCCAGCGAGATGGAGATTGTATGGCCACAGTTTCAATCGGACGTTACTTCCTTGTGCCACGAGGTTGCACCCGAGAGCAGCGATGAGCTGCGTCTTCACACTGCAAACAAAGTTGCTAGAAGCAAATCCCAGAAGCAATTCAGAGGTATTTCAACTCCTGATGATGTCATGGTTTGAGGTGCGTTCTGTTGTGTGCCTCATCCAATAGGAGTTGAGAGTTCGATCCTTTAGTGAGCAAGGCTTCATGGGATTTGTAGTCTGTTTTGGACTCCCTTTGTTTGATTTTGGCGCGATTTTTATCAGTATAATTTAAGACTTGGAATGTTGGGGCTTGAGTTAGGTTTTTATGACTGTGTTAGGCCTGCCTTTGTCTTCTATCTGAATACATGAGGCCCAACACAAGCGATCTAAATGCTGGTTTGGGAAACAGGTATTACTCCATCTTAAAATAAGGAGTGACGTAAGTTAAGATGACCGAAAAAGCTTAAGCTGCAAAGTTATTGGGACACCCAGCCCAAAGCAGTCTTACACTTCAAATTAGTGCAGTGCTGCTGGTTTTTAAACTGTTTAAGAAAGCTTAAAATAGGCTAAGCCCCCTGTGAGGATGGGGGTGTGGCCATGTGTCTGTCTGTGGGAGAGAGAGAGTGGCGAGGCTTGTCACCTGGGTTGTAATGAACTCTAACACCTGTCTCTTGTTATAGTGATGGCAGAGGGAGACACGATAAGGTGCACCAGCGCATCAGTTTGGCTGAGAGAGAGAGCGACACGAGAGCACGGTGTCGGCGTGTACTAAGTGTATTAAAAAGTTTATTTTACTGAGTGTGGCGAAGAAGCTACGTGAATTCAGTGTTTTGCCTGAACTGCTTCATTGTCTCCTGACTCGTCCATTGCCCTGAAGAACCAAATTTTCTCACACTGGTGCCGAATCCCAGGATTGGAGGACAACGCCGTTATGGAGTCTTCACCGCTGCGCGAAGTTATCAAGTCTCTCGCCAGCATCCAGTAGGACCAGCATCAAGCCCTCATGGAGTTACGCCTTGAGCAGGAACAGCGTTTCCAACTCCTGCTCCAGGCCCATGCGGAGGACTGTCAGGCGTTCCGGAGCCTGATTGACAGAGAGGGGGATGGCACTGCGACCCCCCTGGAGCCCACTACACCCGTGACCCTGATGAAGATGGAGCCCTATGATGATCCTGAGGCCTACCTTGACCAGTTCGAAAAAAAACGCTGAGGTGTGGAAGTGGCCGTCCGACCAGTGGGCGGCCCGCTTGTTGCCGTTACTCTCCGGTGGGTGCAGCTAGTGGCCCAGCAACTTCCCGCTGCCAGCCTCCTCAACTACCAGGATCTGAAGAAGGCCATCCTGCAGTGGGTCAGCCGAAGTCTGGAGCAGAGCCACCAACACTTCCAATCCCTGAAGTTTGGGAGGCACGGCCGCCCGTTTGCCTTTGACCAACGGCTCCAGAATTTCTGCCGGAAATGGTTGCTGGCTGAGGGGACCCACGGTGCTGTGGACATTGTCGACCTGGTGGTGCTGGAGCAGTTCATCTCCCACTGTGCCACTGCCCGGCATTGCTGGAAGAGGCCGTCCAGCTGGCAGAGGACTACATGATGGCATTTCCAGGAGGCAGCGAAGCAGACTCTTTCTTCTCTCTCTCTATCCTTTGTCTCACCCCCCGTCCGTCCCTCCCATTTCCATCCTGTTCCGGCTCCCCGGAAGTGGGGAGGAGCCCCGCCCAAACCCCTCCCCCGGCTCAAGGGATCCTTCCCCTTGTCCGTCCCCCCTTCATCCCTTGTCTCCCTCCACTCTCCCCCCAGGTTGACGAGACCACCCCAACGAGTGTGGTATGGATGCCTGAGCCAGTCTGTTGGAGCTGCGGGGAAGCCGGACACTGCCAAGATCATTGTCCAGTGATGGAGGTGGGGATGCTGGTCTGGATCCCTGACGCTCCGCAGGCTGCCCCCAATCGGGCAGGGGCGTATCGGTTACAGGTGAGTCTAAAAGGCGATACATATCAAGCTTTGCTGGATTTGGGTTGTTCTCAAACCTCTATCCACCAATGGTTAGTGCAAGGCGGGGCATTTAGTGCAAATAGACGGGTGAGGGTGCGGTGTTTGCATGGGGATATTCGTGTGTTTCCGATGTTATGACTGAGATGCTATTCAGGGGAAAAAAGCATAGAGTAGAAGCCGCGATTAATTCCCGCCTCACCCATCCACTAATCTTGGTTAGGCAAACGGACAGGGGCGGGGCACATCAAAATTACCACCTCAACCTCCTAAAATCATGGCGGCAGGTGGTCCCTGTGGCCTTGGTGATGGTAGTTCCGGAGAGGGCAGAGCTTGGGCTTGAGCTTCATGCACCCCGGTCCCGTGTGGAGACCACCTCTCACCGTCGCAGCTCATAGATGTGGCCAAGTTGCAAGCAGAATTCACAGATGTGTTCTCGCATCTACCCAGTCTCACAAACCTCATAGAACACCATATCGAGACCACCCCGGGGGTGGTGGTTCGTAGCCGCCCCTATCGCCTTCCTGAACACAAGAAAAGGGTTGTTCAGGAAGAATTAGAGGCAATGCAAGAGGTGTCCGTAATAGAAGAGTCGCACAGTGATTGGGCTAGCCCGGTGGTTTTGGTACCTAAGAGCAACGGGACAGTCCGGTTCTGTGTAGACTATCGCAAAGTGAACACGGTGTCCAAATTTGACACATACCCAATGCCTCGGATTGAAGAGTTGCTCGATTGGTTGGGCGTGGCTCAATTTTATTTGACACTGGACAAACAATTATTGGCAGATCCCTTTAACTCCAATCTCCCGAAAAAAAAAAAAAACTGCTTTTTCCACACCGTTCGTCTTACACCAATATGTGATTCTTCCGTTTGGTTTGTTCGGGGCCCCGGCTACATTTCAGCGTCTCATGGACAAAATCCTCAGACCACATACAGCATATGCTGCTGCGTATTTAGATGATATTATTATTTATAGTAATGACTGGCGGTGGCACATGCAACCTCTAAGAGCTGTCCTGAGGTTGCTGCGACGGGCGGGACTCACGGTCAACCCGAAGAAATGCGCAAGTGGGCGGGTGGAAGTTTGGTATCTGGGGTTTCACTTGGGCCATGGGAAGGTGTGACCCCAGGTTAACAAAACCGCAGCGATCGCGGCCTACCCGAGGCCCAAGACTAAAAAGGAGGGGCTGGCTGGCTACTAAAAAAGGTTTGTGCCTAGTTACTCTGATGTCACCAGCCTGTTGACTGATCTTACTAGAAAGGGGGCCCCCGATCCGGTCCAGTGGACGGAGTCGTGCCAACAGGCTTTCCTAATAGTAAAGTCCGTGCTTTGTGGGGGGCCACTTTTACATGCTCCTAACTTCTCTCTCCCCTTTATTTTACAGACGGATGCATCTGACAAGGGGCTGGGGGCAGTGCTCTCGCAGGAGGTGGGAGGGGAGGAATGGCCGGTACTGTTCATAAATCGCAAGCTCTCCTTGAGGGAGACAAAGTACAGTACCAACGAGAAGGAGTGTCTTGCGATCAACTGCTTCGTTGTCTCCTGATTCCTCCATTGCCCCAAAGAACCAAACTTTCTCACACACCCCATAAATGAGGTCTAGCAATACCTATGACCTCCAAGCCTATAGTCTGTTTCTATCATAATTATAACATATTCAAATACTAAACTTTTCATCTTTTTCAGAGGAAAAAATGTGTTCATAAAATGTTTTACACAATTGTTTGAAAAATATTACAAACAATTAATTTGAATGGATATTTTAAGGTGAATTAACTACTTGAATTTGTTAATTTAAGTGGTTATTTTAATATTTATGCAAGCCTATGTTGCAAATAAATTAAAGACTTACAACAAATTACATTCAATTCCAGGGCCTCATTTCCCGACAGTGATGGATCTTATTTCTTAAAGGTGCTTTAAGCTATTTTTATTTTTATGGAATGGTATGAAGAAAATGTTCTCACATGTCTCTGTGACAGCACTGTGTAAACAGCAGGACTGCGGGCCATGGACACATTATTTGATCAGCCAATCAGAAGACTTTGATGTGCTTTCTGCCTGTCAATTATTTTGCGCATTCTCAAAGTGTAGTAGTTGAAGCAGAACAATCAGGTTTAATGCCATATTCATTTTCACAACAGTTGTCAGCTGAGGGAGCTATTTTGCTACTGTTGTGTTTGACAACCGTGAGAAGATCTGCCGCACTACTGTTCGGTGACACTCTGAACTCCCCTTCTCTGGAGGGCAGTGTTTTGGAAAGAGGTGGCGTGTCTGCTTCAATGACTCAGTCTTGTGGAAGTTCCAGAACGGCTAAAATCGCTTACAGCACCTTTAAAAGCGTTCGCTTCATGCAAAGTTACGAATGTTCTTTCCTTTTCATGTGCTTTTCCCAAAACTGGGCTTAAAATGACAGCACAACAATGCACTTTAAGTGCTTCTTAACAGTTGCTGTCCAGGTTGCTCATCATTTGTAATTTCATTATAGCTTTCTGCGTAACTTTATAAATACTTGTAATTAACCTTGCTGGGAAATGCTTAACGTTATTCTATTAAATAATCAAACTAATTAACTACATAATTAAAAAGTATAGTTTTGTAATTATTTAGTGCAGTACAATCTATTATTTTTACACAATAACTGCTTTGTTCATCATATGTGCGTTTGCAATGTTTTTGTTTACACAAATTCCTCTGTGGATGGAGGTGCAAGCTCAGTGAAAAAAGAGTATAAAAAATATAATGATGTTTACCCTTTTGCCAGTAGGCCTATTGTGTAGGTAATTTATTGATTTAGGCCAGTTGTAATCAATAATATAATAATTTGTACTCTTAATAACAGTGTAAAATCAGTTTTCCTGTTAATCAAGACACCTGAAATAAATTTAAAAATATGGGCAAAGTGGGATTGATTCATTTAGATTGATTCCCATGCATTATATCCATATGTATTTCCTTAAATGGTAAAAAAAAAAAAAAAAAAAAAATAATAATAATAATAATAATAATAATAATACATTGCTTAACAAATCTTTTGGAAGTTAACAATTAACTTATTGAGCTAATTAATTAAAGCTAACCACCAGTCAGAAAAGCCATGGCAAAGAAAATAACATTTAGGTAAATCTCGCTAAGGTTATAAAAAGTAAAATTCACATATAATTATTTAAAAATGTAAAATAGTAATTCTAAATAATTATAGAATGTATAAAATAATTTTTCCTCTGTCCCACTGTTACTGGTAAACAGGGACATTTAAAGAGTTCTGAGTTTATTATTAAATTACATTGTAATAATTAATGATTAAATGATGAAGAATGATTAAATGGCCATTTAGTGCAGTTTTTTTATATATATTTTTGTTGAGCACCTGCACTTTTTGTTGTTGATGTGCAATATACAAGATTACAACAAAACGTGTACCACTTTTATTGCCTGAAAAAAATAAAAATCTGGGATTTGGTCAAAAGAGGGTCTTCAAAGAATTTTCTTGCCTGTTTTTTGTATTTCTTTAGTTTTAATTTTGACTAAGTTATGAGACATCAAAGTGCCAAGAAAAGCAGGCTATACTTTCCAAAACCCACTTTGCCCATATACATCTGAAGCCCTGTTTTACCAAAGCCATCATTATTTATTTTATTAAATTAAGTAATATTTAACAACTTTCAGCGCTTCAACAAACTTACATGAAATTTTCATTTTTTTACAGTATTTTCGCACTACTTTCATGATGAGGAGATAAACTCCTTGACATAACGTCGAATATTTCCGTCTTAGTTCAGCACCCTAGTACCGGACAGCTCCCCTTGCGATGCACTTAGGTTTTACTTGAGAGAGCTACGTGATGGTTTTGGAAACAGGCGTTACTCCATCGTAAAATAACCAAACCTACGACGTTAGTTAGGATCATTTTAAAAGCGTTGCCGGGTTAAACCCAGCCCGTGTGGTGTTTCCAACGTTCAACCTCCATGCAATTCAAGACCATTGACGCCAGGTGTCCTACAAGAACCATATTTCTTTCAGTCCATTTGAAACCATAAATGTCAAAAAATCAGACCACAATAATGACATTTTATGTTGAGGTTGTAAATTTACTATTTTGAAAGCGACATTACAGGAGAGTCAATCACAAACAAACTGAGATATGTTTAACAAATGAGATGTGATTCACAATGCTTAGCCTACTGATAGAACAACACAAAATCCTACACAACAACATTTTACAGGAGGGGTATATATATATAGGATATATATATATAACATTTGGGAAAATAACGGGATCGCCTACTCGATTTGAAGAAAACAAGTGCAACTACACAGTGAGCCATTTCGTAAAGTATTTCCATTTCCAGTCCTTCATCACAGAAACCTGTCTGCGCAACTGAGCGCGCACACACACACACACACACACACACACACATACACAATAATATGTATTAATAGTTCAATTTAAATTAGCAATAAAACAGTAGTATTTATTATATATATATATATATATATATATATATATTCGTTTTTTGTTCATTCAACACATTCCCTCACCCCATGTATTTGTGTGCACTTGTGTGAAGTTAACATGCAAGCGTGTTACACTGTAATGACGTGCGTGTGCAGCGGCAGCGACAGATGGCGGGCTCCTCTTCCCTCGGGAAGGCAATCTCTACGAATGCGGGCGCGTGTCAATCACCCGCTCTCATGTGATGGCTCCTGCCAGTGACGTGCCCACCATATGGCCTGGCATCAGAGCAGGTATGTAACCCTGCCTGCTAGCGATGCCACACCGCCTCTCTGCAGTCCGGGGAAGGGATAACACGTACCGAATCACACAGACAACCGCGCCTCTCCACCAGCCTGAGCGTTTGTAGGGAGCTAGAAGGAGAAGATGATGTAGACGCACTCGCAATTAGCCGAAGAGCACCATAAACGAGGTGAGTTTCCAACACGACAGAATATATAATTGTGGCAATTTCTCATCATTATTTAAAGGAAATTTTTCTCAACGACTGATATAGCTTTTAATTCGTCTAGCTAATATAGATTTGTATCATCTGTTTATCTTTTGCTTATGTCTTTGAACTACGTTATCACAGGCTACATTTTAATTAAAGCAATCGATGTAAGTCAAAAATCCGATTCGTTTCGCTCAGAAGCAAATGTCAAATCAATAACGGCTGCTCAGTTTACACTAATTCAGCTTATTTGGACATATTTTTACCTAAGCATGTTCCGAAAAATTTGCTTTGACATGAGAATGATTTGTAAATTGCGTTCTTTACTGGGAACATTGTTGTACATGCCAAAGAAACTGTTAAAGCGGAACGGGCGGAGTGAAGCAGTCTACTTTTAGCAGTTTTTCGAGTGTTACACGGGAGCTTTCTTTTCAATTAGTAATTTGAACGTCAGCAGTTATTATTACCAATAATATCACACTATAGTTTACATTATATTGTTATAGGCTATGCAAAATATTTAAATAAAATATTGCGCATCACATAGCCTATTCATCATCAGAAAGCGTTTCATAACAAAGCCGCTTGATCGTTCAACTTTATTGTCTTCTTTTAAACCATAAAATTGGCATTTAATTGTTTTCTTCTGCAACAAGGTGTCATATGCGTGAGTTCATTAAAATTAGGAAAAATCTTTTTAAAAAGTTGTTGACGTTATTAACTAGGTTTAAACATGATATGGGAATGGAAAAGAGGGAACGGGATGAAGACAGACGTTATTGTAAGAACCTGGGCTTGGGCTACATTTTAGGGACCCCGCCCTCATCAAAAGAGGAAACGGTAATTGACAGTTCTGTCCATGTATCAATATTAGAATGACTTTAACGTTATTCAAATTTAGTTTAATGTATTTCGCGGTTTAAAGAGGTCTCGGGAAGAGCGTTTGGTTCAATTCAGTAGCCTATATTTCTGATGTGCTGGAATGCCGCCAGAATGAAGAGGGAAAGGATAGGGTGGAGGGGTACCCGCTGCTCAAAACGCCCCCTGAGACCCAAAGACAGGGCCCGCACGCGAGGACCTGCTGAGAGGGGCCAAACAGGACTGCGGAGATGGGGATTTGGGGAGTGAGACCGTCTGGCGACGTCTGTCGCTCTCCCTGAATTCAAATCATGCCAACACCATTTTAGAAGATCTCTGTCACAGATGTAGCACCGGTTTCTTCTGACATTCGTTATTTGTTATTTATATATAGTAGCCTATATATTTTACGATGTCATTTTTTTTTTTTCTGTGCTTCGCTCTTCATATATGTGACCATATGAAACTATATTCGAAAACAACCTTCGCTTTGGTCTACGCTGGCAGAGCGAATTAAAATTGCTGTAAGCGATTTTAACAGCTCTAGAACTTAGAAACGGGAGCAAAATAGCGTTCTTAAATTTGGAATGTATTGACAACCGTCAAACTGTTTTTTAATGTTTACAAGGCCTAGCGCTGTCACAGAGGCTGTTATGATATTTCATTGGACCTATGTCATTCATTCTTTTAGGGAATAGGAGATTTTCTGCTTGTTAATTCATAAAATAAAACACTTAAAAAAAAAAAAAAAAAAAAATAGCTCACAGTAGGCTAAAGTTAGCTAACTTTCATTGTAGTGGATGTTTGATTATATATTTCTCACCACACATATGTGCAGTACACAATTTTGACTGCACGGTTTTATTATTCTTTCATACATCCGTTAACTCGTTCTCTATGTTTCAGTGCCGCCACCATGTTGACGAGATTATTCAACGAACCTTCACTGCTTCCGGACATGCAAAAGTTCGCGGGCTGGGTTGATGACAGCGGGAGTGAGGACTCCAAAACCAAGGACGAAGAGCAGGAGCACTGTCGCCTAGGCGACGAGGACTTGGAAGAGGGCGATGGAAAAGGCGGGAGCAGCCGGGCTCAGTCGGAGATTGCAGGGGAGGAGGATGACGATGAGGACGTTGATGAAGATGACTGTGGGGATGAGGGGGACGGAGACAGGCCTAAAAAACGCGGGCCAAAAAAACGCAAGATGACACCGGCTAGGGTAGAGCGCTCGAAAGTAAGGCGCCAAAAGGCGAACGCTAGAGAGCGCACGCGCATGCACGATCTGAATTCAGCACTGGACAATCTGCGCAAAGTCGTGCCGTGCTATTCTAAAACTCAAAAACTCTCCAAAATTGAAACACTAAGGCTGGCGAAAAACTACATTTGGGCGCTCTCAGAAATCCTGCGGAACGGGAAGAGACCGGACGTGGTTTCTTATGTACAGACACTGTGCAAAGGCCTTTCCCAACCCACCACCAATCTGGTGGCTGGCTGCCTCCAACTTAACTCACGGAATTTTCTAACGGAACAATGTCAAGAGGGAGCGCGCTTTCACGTGCCAAACCCCTCGTTCTCCATGCACGCATATCCATATCAGTGCTCCCGTCTATCAAGCGCACAATGTCAATCTGGATCCAATACACATAGCATTCGCAATCACTCTTTCTGTTCGGCCTATGAGACTGTGTACACCGGGGGCGCGTCCCCAGAATACAACAGTCCAGATTATGAGGGCCACCACAGCCCTCCGGTGTGTATAAATGGCAACTTTTCTTTGAGACAACAGGAATCCGTTTCACCAGACACGGAAAGAGGTTATCATTATTCTATGCATTACACCGGTCTGCACGGCTCCCGTCCCTCCGCTGCTCATGGCCTTGCCTATGGCCCATCGGGAGCGCGCAGCGGTAGCACGCACTCGGAGAACGTTCCACCGTTCCATGATGTTCACGTGCACCACGATCGGGCACCTGCATACGAGGAACTGAACGCTTTTTTCCACAATTAGGTGTCCCCTCTGTTTTTGATTTTCCAAAAAAAAAAAAAAAAAAAAAAAAAAAAAAAAAATCCATTATGGACCTTCATGAAAAATGAGTGTAATAATAAGTTGTCGGAACAAGAATCAGTTTGCTTTATTAAAACATACCAAGTGGGAGTGCAATTTCTGAATCAAATGTTTGAACCAATGAGTCACTTATGTAACAAGAAAAATGAACCAAATTGCTTAACGAAGACTGTTTCCTGATTAAATAAATAAAGAACCATATTGTTCCAGAACCATCTGAGGCTATGATTTCCTATTGGGAATTGGTGAGACAGGAATTTTAAGAGTAGTTCAGCCAACTAAAAAAAAAAAAAAAAAAAAAACAAAACATCTTAAATACCTAATGAGTAAATGTTAGCCATTAACAATAAAAAATAATCTATCTGTCTGTCTGTCTGTCTGTCTATCTATCTATCTATCTATCTATCTATCTATCTATCTATCTATCTATCTATCTAGGCTGTCTGTCTGTCTTGTTCATTTTTATAGGCTAAATGTTTTCTACATTTCAACAGAGTACATTCAAAACAAGAATTTTGAGTTATTGCACGTTTTTTTTTTTTTTTAACTGATTTAACTGATAAAAAGTCAGTATGAGAAATTTCGAATGGCAATGGCAGCTGTAATTTCACATTCAACATGGTCAAAATCTGATTATCTGTGTGGTCCAATCAGGTATGCACCAGTAGATAAACACTTGTCCAGTCCTACTGACATGTCCCGTTCGCTGAATGAGATGAAATGCAAAGTGGTTAAAGATGAACTAAGATCAAACATGCCATTATTCAGTGATGTTAAACAAAGATTATATAACAATCTAAATTTAGATATCTGGAAGACTAAATTAAACCTAACTTATATTGAATAGCTGTACAATTATCATACCGCATCAACTTTATATAAACGCTCATCATTTCTGTTTGAACAAAGAACCTATTTCGATTAATTCGAAGTTGATGTAAAGAAAATTTAAGGTATGAAATAAAATAAGATAAATGAATGAATAAATACATAAAGCAAAGAGCAGTTAAAGTTGATTTCCAGAAGTTACAATACAAATAGTGGTAGGCTATTCTTTAAATAGATTTCAGTATCCGTGTTGTGCCCTCGCTCAAAGTGAAAATACATCATTTGTGGATGTCAGATAAATAAATAAATAAATAAATAAATAAATAAATAAGGACAATCCACCAATAGGCCTTTTCTGTTCTGCAAAATATTTCAAATGTTGATGACGTAATACAACAACAAAACAGCCACCACATCTACTACTAATTATATATAGGCCTACTACTACTAATAAAACAAAAACAAGAAACTATATATATATTTTTTTTTTCCTTTTTTTTTTTTTTTTTTTAAATCAGCGTTTTGCATTAACTGAAAGATTAACTTTCCGCGACTTCAATATGGATGTATGGAAACATCTAGATACATGTAAATATCTGTATATATATTAATTCACGTCTCTACACAGCATGCCAGGGGTGCAAATGATTTAAAAAAGAAAAGAAAAAAAAAAAGAAAAAGATACAAATCTCTCTGTTATTGGGAATAAACGAACTTGTTAAGCATCATTGAATAAGCACAGGCTTATGAGGTAATAATACATTCTCAGTTTACCATCATGGCTCTGTGGACTTCTGCCATCGTGACCGGTTTTGGAGCTTTGCCCCGGGACCCATATGTTTCAATGAGTTGTCCACTATTGGATTAGAGACGGACGGACAAGCTACCGTGGGGCATCAGTCATAATGAGCGATTAGAGGCAGTACGCCCAAATAAACTAAACTCATTTGAAGTGGTCTTAAATCTGTTGATTTGTATTGCATATTAATCCCTGAAATAGTCGTTGATTACTGCACTCTTATGTCCTGTTTTCCATTATTATTAGTAGTAGTAGTAGTAGTAGTATTATATTGCATTGCCTAAAATTTGTTATCAGTTCCGACCGTACATTTACATTTATTTCTAAGCAAGGTGGAGCAAAAGATAGAAATAAACTGTTTTATTTAGAGTAAAAAAATAAATACATAAAAAAAATAGAATTGCCATTTTGTTATCTATATTAACTCTCCAAAATTTCGTAAGCATTAACATTCTTTTTCTTTTCTCTAATTTCAATTTAATCCACCTCACTTTGTCAAAATGAATGAACGGCAAAGGACTCGCTTTTAAGTGCTGTAATCGATCGAAATTACATTTCAAGCAAACGTTTTTATTTATTTATGTATTTATTTATTTTTTAGCAAACGAAAGCAACTAAAGTGAACAGCCTATAGTTAAGTTATGTGACAAGTGTTTTTGCACAAATGTCAGTTTTCGGCAACAAAATTCATGTGTTCATCAGCATGTTACTATTATTACCATATAGGACTCTGTAAGAGGCAATGCCGTTTTAGCATTTTTTTTTTCTTTTTTTTTTTTTTTATCCTTTAAAATTCGTCAAAATGGTAACCTCAAAATTTGATCATGTGGTAACATCTAAATTAATTGGTTTGATTCAATTAAAAAATAAAAATAACATGTCTGA
Source organism: Myxocyprinus asiaticus (assembly GCF_019703515.2). Classification (NCBI taxonomy): domain Eukaryota; kingdom Metazoa; phylum Chordata; class Actinopteri; order Cypriniformes; family Catostomidae; genus Myxocyprinus; species Myxocyprinus asiaticus. The sequence goes on from NC_059379.1 coordinate 38,775,857, forward strand.
ATCAACCTCAATAAAATAGATAAAATAATAGGCCAACTTATTTTAAGGGTTAAGACAGTTAGAAGCTCGGTAATGTAGTCTAACAATTACACATTTCTACTTTTTTTATTATTTTATTTTTTATACAGTGTAAATGTATTTCGGTATTGTACAGTTTTAACATTTGTGCATTACTAATAGCCTACAGTAAGTTAATTGGGCTTTTAAAGTTTTAGTTAAATCCTACTTGTTGCTATCGACGACAGTTTATTATGTAAATTAAGACTGTTCGTAAAGTTATTTCATATAAAGTTATTTATTATAAATATAATTTTCAAATATTGGAGAAAATTCACTTTTAGAGATAAACCACTACAGGCCTTTCAGTAGGCTACGATCTTTAAAATAAAGGTTCTTCAGTGGTTCTTTGCAGCCTTTAGGTTCGGCAGATAAACATCTTGTTAAGAACCAATATTCAGTACAAGGTTCTTGAGCAACCTGGTGCTGTATAGGGGTCTTGATTTGCATACATGGTTCATTTGGATATTTGAGAAGTTCTTAATGTTTCAGATGTTCCTCTGATCAGCGTATTTTCTGAAGTAAGCCTACAGAGATGATTTTATGAAAACTATAGGACTTAAAACGTTTCTCCTATACGGCATAAAGCTGTGAATACTTTTTTGGATTCTTTATTTTTAAGCTTGTTTACAAATACACAGGTGTCTGCAGTCCTAATTTCTAAATCAGATGCCAAAAGCTTCATCAAATGGCCTGCGGTTCATACCTGTTCATACCAAGATACCTGTTCAAAAGCGCTTAGAATTCCCCGATTTCTCCCGTGATTCCGACCGTCATATCGATCTCCATCAACTTCTAAAATTGTCATTCAATATTAAATGTTCCGAGCCCAGTGGGTAAAAGCCAACCAGGAGACAAGAGGCGCTTCCTCCTTTAACTCGACCAGCCGAGGTGATCTTAAGCGGCGTCCAGAGGCCGCGGGTTGGCATGGTACCCAGGGGCTCAGGAGACACGCGCTTGCCAAGTCGCTAAATGTCTTAGCGTCAGTGCGCGCGGCCAGCGGGGCAGCCCACCACCTCGATGCCAGCTGCGCCGCGTGCCAAGCCTGGCCAAAGCTGCACTGCTGGGTGGAGACGGTGTTTCTTTCTTAATTCAGCAGCATCTGTTCATAATACTTCATATTTTACATGGAAGAAGGGTTCAACTGTGCTAGCAACCGAAACACCGAGGCCAAACCACCGGGATTTCACCGCGTTAAACAATAAAGGTGTGGACAAACAGCTACATTCTCGTGCGCCAATGATTTTTACAGCCAAAAAGTGCTTCTTAATCCGTCATTTCAACCGCGATCTTCAGAATCGAATGAAATAAATCACTGCCAATGTCTCGGGGGGAAATAAATATTTAAAACCAAATTTTCATTTTAATTTAGACTCTTATCATTGTGTGTGTGTGTGTGTGTGTGTGTGTGTGTGTGTGTGTGTGTGTGTGTGTGTGTGTGTGTGAAATTTAAGGCCTGAATAATGCTTGTTTTCATAATAGTTGGAATAGATGTGCAGTAGGCCTACATTAATTTATTTAATAAATCTAGACAGAACAATAGTACATTATGGCTAGATAGGTTTCAGCAATAAACTTTATAATATTATAAGAAAAAAAGCTGAAAATCAAAACGAAATAAGCACCAGCAATCGGAAAAACATAACATTTAGTAACTATATATATATATATATATATATATATATATATATATATATATATATATATATATATATATATATATATATATTGCAGTATATATTGTCGCTAAATGTTATGTTTTTCCTGTTGCTGGTGCGTTTTTTGGCCAAGTTTAGGCTTTTTACCAGATGTAGCTAAATATTAAACTAACATTTAAATATAATTACTTTTTTCCATTTACTGCGTCGCAATAATAGATTATAAATCGCAAATCAAAATCAATTAGAAGTTTTCTAATTATGATATGATATCCAAACATATGAATTAATAGGCATATTTCAAGCTTGACATACACCTATTAAATCATATATTCGGATATCATGATACTTTGTATTGATACTTAATACCATAAAGCCTAATTCACCTTGTGACAGATTGATATGAATTTACACAAAAAAGCATCTCACATTTATTTTTGAAGATCAGATGAACATTCAGAGCCTACATTAAGGCCCACATTTTTTAACCATATTCACTGCTTCATGCATAGACTGTACCACTGTACCAATTTCTGCATGCCATCCACACCCCAGCAGTGCCAGTCGTTGAGGTTGGCACAGATTGGCATAGCCTATCAAAATTCCACAGCATCTGTTCACTGTAGCAGGGTGGCACTGCAGAGGAGAACTGAATGAGATTTGAAGAATTTTTAGTGTGCTTGAAACGAAAATGAATTTTGAATGAATATTTATTCATATTTACTTAAGTATTGTGTTAGAAGATGAAAGAATGATATTGTCACCTTAAATCACATCATATATTTTGATGTGAGTGGTCAGTTTGAGAATAAAAATACATTTGAGAAATACAATTACTTCCTTTTTACAGTGGCATTGTGCATTTGCCCTTGCATGATTCTGGGTTTGCAGCAAAATATTTATTAGTGTGTGTTTATATCTTGAGTACATATGAGAGCATTGGGGTTGTTGCTTATCGGCACAGATGGCGTGTGTTTGGGGGGGTAAGGGGGTTCTGCTGATGCCATGCAATGGTCACATGGGCATCGGTAATTGGGCGCCATATTGCCTTGGTTTGCCGGGCTCTGGGGCAGCCAGTCTCCCAGCTGGACCTGTCAGATGGCATTGAATCCAGCTCACTGCCCTCTACCCTCACATCACTTTCCTCTCTTTCTCTCTGTCTTTCCCTCCTGTTCTCAATTTAACATTCTTTCTTAACCTTACTGTCTTACATTGAGCTCATCAAAGCCTTGTGCTATATCTGTCCTCTCCTTAATTCTTTCTCTCTGCCTCTTTCTTTTTTTGTGTTGAACTTCCTACCTCAATCCTGCTGATGCTGGTATCACAAAATCATATTCTAAATCTTTTTATTGTTATTTATCAATATAATCTTATGTAAAGAGACAGACAACTAGAGTTTCCATTGGGAGAAATGCTTCTCATTCTAATTGTGATATGAAATACCTAATCATTTATCCAGTATACCTTTAAATTATTTTTTATCCCACAAAAATTAATCATATTTTTTAATGAGACAAATAATGTACTTTTCTTGTTACCTAGCCTCTCTTGTAGATAAATAGACAAATTTAATTCACAAAAACTATAACTAAATATCTAAAATACCATTGCAAATACAAGCTACTTTAAAACTAACTTTGAGGTCTCATTGATATTACATTACTTTTAACATTAATTTTATCACACATGAATTATGAAATGTCAGTTCAGTATAATTTTTTTCTAATGTTTGGAACAGTTCATAATGTCTTTGGATTTCATTATTTTAATTACAGCCTCTCAGATCGATGATGATAGATAGATAGATAGATAGATAGATGGATGGATGGATAGATGGATGCTGAATATTTTGTTCTTCTGCAAAAAAGCAATACATTAATCTTATGCTGTGGCCCAAAACCACAGGAGGTGGAGAGAGAGAAAAGGTCTAAAACAAAAGCGGAAGATGCAAGACGGAGGTGAGGCAGGTTTCAGGAGTGTGTGTGTCTTTGTGTACAGACAGAGAGCTGCAGGGTGGTGTGTTGTGCGTGTATGGGGTGGGTGTCTGTTAATTGAGGCTATGTATGCAGATGTTTCTGTGTGTGTATCATGTGCAATAGTTTGCTTGTGCTAGTGCATGTGCAGTGTTGTGTGTATGTGTTGTTGAGTGATGTAGTTGTAAATTGGGCCCTGTATAAGAGTGTGTTTTAATTGAGGAACAGATGTTCATCAGATGGGAGTAACCACATTTGGTTTCTTTACTCCAGCCCGTCATAAGATAGCTATTGTGACTCGGCTGGCATGAAGCTGCTTTACGTGAAGTGTGGCATCAATTTAGGAAAAACACACCACTTGGGATACTGCCGATGGGCATATTTCCCACATTAATACAAGGATGTGGTATGGACTGGGTTTTTAAAAATTGACACTATTAACAATAATTGTTTTGAATACTTGCAGTGTTCACTAGCTGTTGAATTGCAACCTCACGATTTTTTTATCAGCAGTCACATGTAGCAATGTTAAATGTAACTGCCATCATCACTAGAATTGACAGACCATCTGTGGTCTAATAATCCTCAATATTCAGCTCAGCACATGCGCGCACACACACACACACACACACACACACACACCCACACCCACACACTGCCCTAAGAATACATTCTGGAAATTCACTCAGGCAAAAATGTTATATATATATATATATATATATATATATATATATATATCCTATAGTACAGTTATAATAAGAAATAATTGGAAAAATGTACTCTTTATAGTCTTGACTAACAATGATATAGCAGCATATAAACAAAATTAAATAATAGGCCTAATATTAATAAAATGTTGTAACTAGATATTGATGGTAGTAGAAGCATAGGTTAGATTTGGTCAATTATATTATGTATGGCATTTCATTTAACATTAATTCCAACAAATTAATTCATTTTAAAATGGTAAATCCAGATTAAAATGTTAATCTAATCCTTGGGATAGTTAATCATGTATTTGGTTTTCATGATACTCAATAATTTGAAACTTAACTGTGCGACAGATTGATGTGCAGTGAATGCACACACATAATATCCCAAAAAGACTCTTTTTTTTATGAGGCCCAGCAATACATGTTTAAATAAAAAGTAAGTGATATACTTTTTCAGAAGTGCTGAGCCATGTGCTGCTTATTGGTGCTTATACTTAATAAATCATGACACATTCAAATCTCCTCAAACTCCAGATGAATATATGTTAAGTTGGAAAACACTTTCTGATCTTTTGTCAATATATATATATATATATATATATATATATATATATATATATATATATATATATATATTAGTTCGAAGTGAACGTGCAAGGAGGAAGTGAGAGACGGCAAAAAGAAAAATAAAGTCTTTTATTTTACAATAAATCAAACTCGCTTTTCAGCTTCACATTGAATGCACACATGAAAACTGCTGCGTGCGTCTCTCTCCACCCACTGGCATCTGGCTCATTCTTAAATCCGTCTCCAACTCTCACTGCAATAACAAACAGCTGTTAGAGACAATCATTGACAGGTGATGATCCTTTCCGTTCTCATCTCCCAATCTAACTCTCCATTCACAAGTTGGCGCTCGACCACGCCCCCACCACCACCACCACATACCCCCATCGCCCGACTCAGGCCGGGGAGCCATCCGGCCTGACCAGTACTCCCCCCCCCCATTTCTGGAAAGGAAATCTGCAACAACCATCTCCAGAAGAGCCAGAAACCAACGGGTGATCCATGCGTTGGTATCCTTCATACGACGGAACCACTGGAGCGGGGCGTGGTCTGAACAGAGGGTGAAAGCCCATCCCAGGAGGTAGTACCGAAGATTGAGGACCACCCACTTGATGGCCAGACACTCCTTCTCAATGGTGCTGCACCTCACCTCTCTCGCCGAAAGCTTCCGGCTGATGTACAGCACCAGGCGTTCCTCCCCATCGACTACCTTGGACAACACGGCTCCCAACCCTGTGTCTGACGCGTCGGTCTGTAAAACAAAAGGGAGGGCAAAATCAGAAGAATGTAACAATGGTCCATCACAAAGCACAGCTTTCACCTGCATAAAAGCCTTTTGGCATGGCTCCATACACTGGACTAGGTCTGGGTCTCACTTTCTAGTGAGATCAGTCAGCGGGCTGGTGACGTACAAATAATTAGTAACCAGCCAGCCCCAGGAACTGTCTCACCTCCTTCTTGGTCTAGGGTCTCTGGCAGGCTGCAATCGGTGCGGTCTTATCAATTTGGGGATGCACCTGCCCGTGGCTCAAGTGGAACCCCAGATATCGTACTTCCACCCATTCAATTATGCATTTCTTAGGGTTTGCTGAGAGTCCCGCCCATCGCAACAACCTCAGAACAGCCCTCAGATGCTGCATGTGCCACTGCCAATCATTACTGTATATAATGATGTCATCCAGCGACATAAGCAGAGTGTGGTCTGAGGACTCTTTCCATAAGGTGCTGAAACGTAGCCGGGGCCCGAACAAACCGAATGGAAGTGTCACATATTGGTGTAAGCCAAACGGTGTGGAAAAGGCCATTTGCTCGTGGGATATTGGCATTAAGGGGATCTGTCAATAACCCTTTGTCAAATTCAGTGTCGAGTAAAAGTGAGCCGTGCCCAACCAATTGAGCAGTTTGTCAATACGAGGCATTGGATATACATCAAATTTAGACACTGCATTGACTTTCCTATAATCCACACAGAACCGGACCGGCACTAGAACAACTGGGCTGGCCCAATCACTATGGGATTCTTCTATTACTCCCATATCGAGCATGGCCTTTAATTCTTCCCAAACCACCTGTTTTTTGTGTTCGTGTAAGCAACTGCGTACCATTACCCCTGGGGTTGTCTCGATGTGGTGTTCTATGAGATTCGTGCGACCGGGGAGAGGCGAGAACACATCAGAGAATTATTTTTGCAACCTGGCAACCTCTGCAAATTGGGGTGGTGAGGGTAGTCTCCACAAGTGACACGGGCAATTTTATTGGCTTTTAAATTCACCTCTGGCCTGAGCTCCTCCCTCTCGGGAACCACCATCACCAATGGCATGGAGACCGCCTCGGTTTTAGGAGGTTAAGGTGGTATATCTGACGTGCCCCACCCTTATCTGTTTGCTTAACCTCATAGTCGAGCTCCCCGACTCGTTTTGTGACCTCAAAGGGCCCTTGCCACCTGGCGAGTAATTTGGAGCTCAATGTGGGGAGTAATACAATAAGTTTATCTCCCGGTGCAAACTGTCATAGTCGCAATCCCGTGGAGGCTTGTGGGACCTCTCGAACCGCAAATAATAGGGGTTCAAGCCACTTATCCCAATTTTAAGCATCGTTGTGTACAGACTTAGGAATCATATTTTTCAGGGTCTGATAAAATCGTTCGACCAAGCTGTCCATTTGAGGGTGATAAACACTGGTACGAATCTATTTAATCTCCAATAATTCATACAGTTCGTGAAGTGTATGTGACTGTAAAGGGTGTTAGAGGGAAAGGAGGAGGCGAGAACCAGCTTGACAACTTTATTAATAGTTTAATGAACAACTTAACCAAAAACACACAAACATAAACACATGCAGGGCAGCTGCCTGTAATTCTCTCTCTCTCGAACTGTCGTCCCCGGCCGCCTTTATCCCTCGCGCGCCCCATCAGGCTGATTGGGGTCCGGGCATGCATAATTCCAGCCCGGTCCCAATTGGGATGTATCCTCCTTTGTCTGAGCATCCTGCATCACTCAATACAACCAATCCTTAATAATCTAAAAATATGGATATGAGAGTGCAATGTCTGGCTGAAGACGTTGACCATCACTCACTTTCACTTGGTCAAAGGCATGCCTAAGGGTTTCGTCTCATGTCTGTTCTAGAGGGAAATCCCCTGCATGGAATTCTCTAAGGGCTGGGGAAGCCAAGACTATCCCCTCCCTTATGTAATGCTGATGCGGAGCTGACGTAGACAGCCCCGGCTCTGCCTCCCCAGCCAGCGCATCACAAACCATACACCGAGATACTTTGTTACAGGACCCATCCACACTAATTTCCCTCAATAACATTATAAATGCAGGCCAACCTGTACCCAAAATTAGTGTATGGGTGAAGCGGGGACTAACCGCTGCCTCTATTCTATGCTTTTGCCCTTTAAATTGAATAACGACGGATGCTAAGGGGTAATCGTGAGTATCCCCATGCACACACCTCACCTTCACCCTGTGACTAGCACCCAAAGCCTCGTCTTGAACCAGGCATTGATGAATGGAGGTTTGGTTATAACCCGAATCCACCATGGCCTGGTATGTACCCCCCTTAATACTCACAGGTATGCGGTACGTCCCCACTCGATCGGGGGCAGCCTGTGGTGCGTCGGGGACCCGGACCAATGCCCCCACCTCCATCACCGGGCACTGGTCCTAGAAATGTCCGGGCTCCCCGCAGCTCCAGCAAACCGGCCCAGACCTCCTGCCCCCACCCGTACCGGCGGTTTCACCAGCCTGGGAGTGAGAGCGGAGAGGGACAGGGGTAACCGGTGGGTTGTGCAGTCCCTGAAGCCGGGGAGCCGGTTTGGGAGGGGGAACTCCCTGTTTCTGGGGAGTAAAACAGGATAGGGAAGGGGAGGGAAGAGAGTGAGGGAAGACAGGAGAGAGAGAAAAAAGGATCCCAGGGCTCGCTGGCTCCCGAATACATCACTATATGGTCCTCTGCCAGCTGGATGGCTGTTTGGAGTGACGCCGGGTGGTGGAACTGGACCCACTCTGTCAACCCTCTCGGAAGCCGAGCAATAAACTGCTCCAGTACCACCAGGTCGATCACAGTCCTGACGTCATATTGCTCAGCCAGCAACCACCTCTGGCAGGCGTCCCGGAACTGCTGGGTGAAGGCAAATGGGTGGCCGTGATCGCCAAGGGTCAGCAAGCAGAAGTGTTTGCGCTGTTACTCTGGTGTCTGGCTGACCCGTTGCAAGATGGCTTTCTTTAAATCAGCATACACCAGGAGGTTCTCTGCAGGTAACTGCTTTGCCATAAGTTGTGCCTCCCCGGACAACAGTGGTAACAAGCGGACTGCCCACTGGGTGCTCAGCCAACCACATGCCCCTGCCGTCCACTCAAAGAGCTCCAAGAAGGCCTCCGGATCATCATGGGGCCCCATCTTGATGAGCAGAACATGGGGCGGGGCAGTTGCGAGGTCCGGGGTCGCAGCGGCAGTACCCTCCTGGGGCAGTAAGCTCCAGAGCATCTGCTGGTCCTCCACTTGGGCCTGGAGGAGCACGATGAATCATTGTGCTTAACCACGCCCCCACCACCACAAACATGTTAAACAGCAAAATATCTCCACTATACTATAAAAAAGAATAAATGTTAAATACAAAAGCTTGAAAACAAAAAAATGCTTTCTCAAACACACGTAGACCCAATATTACAATTTTCTGAGCATAACTGCCGACCTGGGACACCTTAATTGTCAAAGTGTGACACCTAATTCTTTCAAATACAACAATATGTAATTCCACGTAATTATTTAACTGCACAATACAAAAAGTTACTAAATTTAGATTATTTTGAGCCATTGTTTGGGCAAACCAGACAAAGTTTGAAGGATGTGAAAAGTTTAAACTGTAAACATCATAATTCAACATGACGGCTACTGTAATGGGTGGAGTTGTAAGGGGATCCATTGGAATCATCAGGAGGAGAGTTATCAGATGCAAAAAGAATTTTCTAGGCCAAAAGTTTCAAAAGTTACACTCAAAAGAAAAGTAAATGTTTGAACTGGTGGTGGCACTATTGAGTTTGTCCAAGGGTTCCCAAATTTTCTATGTAGGCTAGTCATGCCCACCTCTGTCAGTGTGCTAAATTTCAGCATTTTCCTACATACGGTTAATAGAGTTGCCATAGACTCCAATGGTGGAATAATAATAATAAGAAAAGTTACAAAAGCAATGAGGCTTGGCCCATAATAAATAGGTAGGTGCTTCATACACAGTACCGCCGTTCCCTATATGCATATTACGTAGTCTGTGTAGGGCACCAACTCCCTAGAGGGTCACCATCTTAACCTAGGCTGGCACCAGGAACTCTACTGGCTGCCCTTACTCGCACGTTATACATTATTCAAGGATCCGGTAGCAGTCGCAGAACACAGACTATCACCTCACACTTTCGACTTGCGCTAGCTCTGTGCCTCACAAATTTCACATTGCGCATTCCCATGCCCCCCCGTACCCCCCATCCCCCCCGATAATGACTCTTTGAAATCTGTGTGTAACACTGACTCAGGCTGAGTGGGATCCATGTGTGGTTTATTAACACAACAAGTTCAGAGTACAAACAGGCGTGGGTAAAATAACCAGGGCTACCAACAATATCAGAGACAGGGCGGTAACGTAGTCAAACAGGCAAAGGATCGGGGCAGGCAGCAAAACAGCAATAGAGATAGTCCAGGCAAACACAGTAATAGGCAGGCAGCAGAAAATCGTACAAGGTAAATCCAAAGCAGAGTCAAACACGGGTAGATCAACAGAGTAAGTAATAACACTCAGAAACGTAGCCAGGGCAAACAAGACTTCGCAATGAACACACACATAGTCTGAGTGATATGAGGCAGGTTAGGGTAATCAGCCCATGCATGTGGGCACTTGGGAAATGTAGTTCAATGTTAATATTCATGGTGAGTGAGACCTCCGGTGGTCGATTGAGGAATCTTCACCGGCGTTCGTAACAGAGCCTCCCCCCCACGAGCGGCTCCTGACGTAAGAGCACATCCGGCGTCGGGGTCTTCCTCGAGGTCGAGGGGCCAGTTTTTCCGGGTGAGTCCTATGAAATTCTGACATAGACACTCCTTCTGGACTGATGATATAACCGAGGAAGGAAATTTAAGTTTGGTGGAATTTCTCTGCTTTGGCATACAATTGGTGTTCCATGAGATGCTTCAGAACTGCCCGGACCTGCTTGATGTGTTCCTCCAGGGTGTCTGAATATATCAGGATGTCATCTATATATACAATTAAGCCCTGGTTCCTTATCTGTCACTCACTCGACGTTGTGTCGATGTAGTGACACTAGGGGTCACTCTTGGGAGCCCGAGACACTTCTGGTCTTTGATAAAACATCATATTATATTTTGATAAAATTGGCGAGTGGTATTTGCATGCCACTTCCCCGGACATACGGGTATAAAAGGAGCTGGCGTGCAACCACTCATTCAGATTTTCTCTTCGGAGCCGAATGGTTGATGTTTACTGAGCTGACTGTTCATCATCTCTGCTGGATCTGACGGCACATTTCAGCGTTTCTCCCTCCTCTGCACTGGTGTACTGCAGAGAACTCCCCTGGGCACTTCGGCAAAAAAAGAGAGTATATTTCTCTAAAAGAGCGGCACACGGAACGTCTTTTTAAAGGCGCATCTTTTTAAAGATGTCTTTCCGTTTGTGTGTTATTCCTGGTTGCGGTCGTTACCTCTCAACTTCAGATGGTCACGATGACTGTCTTTCGTTTCTGGGCACGACCCACGCGGAGACAGCCTTTGTGGCAAGGTCAGGGAGGATGAGGTGCAGGTCGTCCTGGTAGCACCCTACTGGCCCACCCAGACGTGGTTCTCGGACCTCACGCTCCTCGCGACAGCCCCCCTGGTGAATTCCCCTGAGGAAGGACCTTCTTTCTCAGGGAAGGGGCACCATCTGGCACCCACGACCAGACCTCTGGAATCTCCATGTCTGGCCCCTGGATGGGACGCGGAAGACCTAAGCGGTCTACCACCCGCAGTGGTAGACACGACCACTCAGTCTAGGGCCCCCTCTACGAGGCGCCTGTATGCTTTAAGTGGCATCTGTTTGCTAAGTGCTGTTCTTCCCGACGGGAAGACCCCAGAAATGCACAGTCAGATTGGTGCTTTCCTTCCTGCAGGAGAGGCTGGAAGGGTGGCTGTCCCCTTCCACCTTGAAGGTGTACGTAGCCGCTATAGCAGCACACCACGACACAGTGGACGGTAAGTCCTTAGGGAAGCATGACCTGATCATCAGGTTCCTGAGAGGTGCCAAGAGGCTGAACCCCTCCAGACCGCGCCTCATGGGACCTCTCTGTAGTTCTTCAGGGTCTACAGAGAGCCCCCTTTGAGCCTTTGCAGTCAGCTGAGCTTAAGGCACTCTCCTTGAAGACTGCCCTCCTGACTGCGCTCACCTCCATCAAGAGGGTAGGAGATCTGCAAGCGTTCTCTGTCAGCGAAACGTGCCGATCCTGAGACCCTGATCGGGCTATGTGCCCAAGGTTCCCATGACCCCTTTTAGGGACCAGGTGGTGAACCTGCGAGCACTGCCCCAGGAGGAGGCAGACCCAGCCCTGTTGTTGCTGTGTCCGGTGCGTGCTTTACGCATCTATTTGGATCGCACGCAGAGCTTTAGGATCTCTGAGCAGCTCTTTGTCTGCTTTGGTGCTCAGCGGAAAGGAAGCGCTGTCTCCAAGCAGAGGATCGCACGCTGGCTCACTGACGCCATAGCTATGGCATATCACACCCAGGACGTGCCGCCCCCGGTAGGGCTAAGAGCCCATTCTACCAGGGGTGTAGCGGCCTCCTGGGCCCTTGCCAGTGGTGCCTCTGTAACAGATATTTGCAGAGCAGTGGGCCGGGAAACACCCAACACCTTTGCGAGGTTCTACAACCTCCGGGTGGAACCAGTTTCATCCCGGGTAGTGGCACGCAATACAAGCGCATAAGCCCGGGTGTATCACTTGCACATAGCGCCTTCCACCTCCTCTGAGATGAAGACGTGCGCCATTAACTCCCAGTAGTGTTCACAAACTATGTTCCCTGGTTGATTCCGACGAGCCCTGTGGCAGTCGAGTTTTTGGAGAGACTCGCTGCTGGCCCAGTACACGTGCTAACTAAAAGCCCTGTTCTGGGGTAGGTGCTCCGCATGTGGCGGTTCCCTGTAGGTAACCCCATGTGATGTATATCTTCCGCTAATTAATTTCCCTGTTGGCAAGCTGAGTCTTCCTTGGGCAGAGGCCCCTCTGCCACAGTCTCCATGTTTGTAGTAACTCCTCCCCCATTGGGTAGGACCTACCATGAGACTTCTCCACATGACATACTTCCGACATAGTTCGGCAAGACCATGTGATGTATTTTCCACTTAAATATCCCCACTCTTTCTGGGCGAGGTGTGGTCTCCGCAGTGTCCTCCCCTTGGGAGGGACACCCCCCAGCTAGACCTGGTCGGCCCAGTCGGATGTGCCCCCTTTTTTTTAGGGAGTGGAAAAAAAGAAGGGGAAAAGAGGCCACGACTGGGCTAGCCTGTCTCTATCTTTTGGGTAGTCGACTTGTCCCCAAAGGGCCGTTCAACACTCATAACTATGTTGGGGGAGGTTATGTGTCGGCCTGGTGCACTGGCTACGAGGCACACAGTTGTCTGCCCGTCACACCGCCAGTTCACGTAACACAGTTCAGCCAGTTGTGGCGTTTTGTATAGGGACCCCTAGTGTCACTACATCGACACAACATTGAGTGAGTGACAGATAGGGAAAGTCATGGTTACTTGCATAACCTCTGTTCCCTGATGGAGGGAATGAGACTTTGTGTCCCTCCTGCCACAACGCTGAACTACCCGCTGAAATGGCCGGACCTTGTCTCATATATGGGTTAAACCTGTATGTCTGGGGGAGTGGCGTGCAAATAAAGACCAGAGGTATCTCAGGCTCCCAAGAGAGACCCCTAGTGTCACTACATCGACACAACTTCTCATTCCCTCCATCAGGGAACGGAAGTTACGTAAGTAACCATGATGTTAAGCATGTCCTGAATATATCATTTATGAAAGACTGGAACACAGTTGGACTATTGGACAGTCCGAATGACATAACGAGATATTCATAGTGCCCGCTGCTGGTAGAAAAGGTAGTTTTCCACTCATCCCCCTCTCAAATGTGAATGAGGTTGTACGCACAGCTAGATCAAGCTTAGTGTAAAACTTAGCAGTTCTTAGTTGTTCCAAAGCTGCGGGCATCAGGGGTAAGGGATATCTGAATTTAACCGTTATATCATTTAGACCATTATAATCAATACAAGGATGAAGGCCCCCATCCTTCTTTCCCACGAAGAAGAATCCTGCTGCTGCCGGTGAAGTGGATGGACGAATGAAACCCTTGGCCAGTTCTTCTTCATTGTATGATTTCATGGCTTTAGCCTCAGGTTCTGACAGGGGAAAGTTTCTGCCTCTAGGAGGTGAGGTACCAGGTAACAGATCAATGGCGCCGTCACTAGATCGATGCGGTGGTAGTTGCGAGGCTTTGGTTTTACTGAAGGCTTCAAACAAATCAGCATATTCAGAAGGTATATGTGGTGCTATATTGGACTTGTTAGTCACCATTGTGGTACTCACAGACATAGGGATGATTGGTTTGAGACACTTGGACGAGCAGCTGGGATCCCATCGCATGATCTGTTTCTCACGGCATGATATTTGCAGGTTATGGTCCTGCAGCCAGGGTAATCCAAGGATAACTGGGTGGTGTGGAGAGTGGATGACGAAGAGGCATGTTGTTTCAGTGTGTAAAATTCCAACTTGCATAATGAGGTCAGTGGTGGTATACAGAACCTGGCCGGTCCCCAGTGGATGCCCATCTAGTGCTGCCAATGCCAAAGGAGAGTCGCAAGGAATTAGCGGTATCTTATGCTGTCAGGCTAAATTTTCATCAATAAAGTTGTCCGCTGCCCCCGAATCTAACAAGGCTTTAGTGATGATGGTATCTGACAGGAACATTCATTTTATTGCCACTTCAATACAAGCAGTGGTTTGGATAGAGGGAATCAACACACTTACCCTGCGATTGTGTGTTTGAGGGGGTCATGTCAGACAGTCAGCTCTTAAATGGCCCGTTTGGCCGCAATATAAACAGAGATGGTTCCTGATGTGGTGTTCACGCTCCTCTGTGGTGAGATGAGTTCGACCAACCTGCATGGGTTCAGCGACATCACTGGGTTGATGCGTTTGAGTGAGAGGATTGGTAAATCAATTTGATCTCCTGGAGTGAATGAGACTGTCAATACGAATAGCGAGGTCAATGAATTGGTCCAGCGTTCTGCCTTCATCACTGCAGGCCAGCTCAGATTGCACGTCAATGTTTATCCTTGACGAAACAGCAGGTTTAGTGTGTCCTCCACCCACACAGTCTGCGCAGTGAGAGTGTGAAAAGACAGAGCGAATTCAGCTGCAGTATTTCTACCCTGACGAAGCGCAAGCAGTTGCTCACCAGCACTCCTTCCTCCCTTAGAATGTTCGAACACCTCTCTCAGAGGTTGAATAAATTAATTAAAAGTGGTGTGGTTTAGTCCTTGATTGGCCCAGACAGCTGTTGCCCATTCCAATGCCTTACCCATGAGCAGAGAACACACAAGAGAGATTTTACTATCATCAGATGGGTATAACGATGGCTGTTGAGCCAGGAACATAGAGCATTGCATAAGGAAGCCTTTACACTTGACTGGGGTGCTATAACATTTTTCTGGAAAGGCTAAACGTGGATTACAAGTCACTGTACTATGAGGCATTGAGACTGGTACCTGACTCGCTTGAGGCATTGTGGAAGCGGATTCAGGTGAGGGCTGAATCCGCACGGATTTCACTAACTCTTCCGTTAGTGTGGTGAGTCGGCAAAGTTGTTGTTGGTGAGATGCCAGTAGGTTCGCTTGGGCAGAGAGTTCACTGGACAGATGCATGAGGACCTCTGGATTGGTAGTTGGCGAAGTCTTCTGTAACACTGACTCGGGCTGAGTGGGATCCATGTGCAGTTTATTAACACAACAAGTTCAGAGTACAAACAGGCGTGGGTAAAATAACCAGGGCAACCAACAATAGAGACAGGGCAGTAACGTAGTCAAACAGGCAAAGGATCGAGGCAGGCAGCAAAACAGCAATAGAGATAGTCCAGGCAAACACATTAATAGGCAGGCTCACACGTGCCTATACGCAAAACAACACTTACCGCTTTGGCCGCTGGGGGCAGTGTTTTGCATTTCAGTAAGCACAGACCGATTTTAGCTAAAGAAAAGTAAACCAACTGTTTCCGATTTCACTGTTAGATCAGTCTGTTGAGAATGCATTGGATGTAAGCTGGCCACCGCTGGATGATGTGGGTGGCAGGCAGAGGTTGAACTCCAAAAGATAACACACAACACACAACTGGCTTAAACATTCAGATGTAAAAAGTCTAGATGGGTTTTAATGAAATAGGGTTGTTCAAACTTTGGCAACCAATGTGTTTCTCTTATATATCTTTGAAAGTTCGTGTTTCTGAGAATCTACTATCTGTAAGAGGTTCATAGTGACCATAGTCACAGCCCCGGGCATAAAGATGCTCTCTACGCATGATAGTCTTGAGTCTGCGATTCCGGTTGGCCTAGCGTTGTTTTTCTACAGGGCACCCTGGGCTTTCTGCCAGGTTTGCCTGCAGGACTGCACCAATTGTTCTACAGATGGCTGTCCCACCTCCAGCTCTTGTCCAGCTCCTGTTTGCCCATTTGACTCAAGATAAAAAGAAGCCCAGTGATAAACAGATCAAGACTTTGAATAACCTAAAGAAACTTTTACAGAACTGAGATGTAAATTGAGGACCAAAGTCATCAGACACAATGTCATTTGTCTGAATAAAGCCTATTTTACTGTGTAAGACTGTATTACCACACAACGGCAAGTCAGAGAGTCTATCACAATTTAAGACACAATGTATAAGACAGTATAATGTCTAAATGAGAGATGCAACATGTCTTTAGGAGGAGACCTGCAATTCTTGTTAAAGTTGGGAAGGGTGATACTAAATATCTGAAATGCTGTTACTTCACATTTTGTCAGAATGTAAACAGAAAACAGGCAGGTTTAGCTCAACTATGCTCATATTTAGAGAAAACGGAGTGTAAAAATGGCAGTAACACAATATCCAACCAAAAAAACACAAAGACGTTCCATGCAAAATATTACTCACAAGTGGTTTTCAGTAATTTGACTTGGTGTTATGCTCCAAGGACAATTAAACATGCCACATCAAGTATTCACTTATGCACAATATACAAAATATACACAGAATGTACAATTACGACATACGATATACAATACACAATATACAAAACAATACAACAAATATCAGTTAGAATACAATGCAAATGCAAAACCCATGGGTGTATAAGTGACGAGTGCAACTGAAGTGAAAAGAAAGAATAAATAAATGGAGGCTAGCAACAGTAATTTAAGAACAATTAACAAATGCAATAAATTCAAATGCACGTGAGTTCTTATCCCTTGTAGCAGCAAATTCTGTTTTTGTGAGGCAGTTTATTGGTGAAGTTCAGTTGTTAATGAGGGCCACTGCTCGGGGGAAGAAACTGTTTTTGTGTCTAGTTGTTTTGGTTTTTATGGCTCTGTAGAGCTTTCTAGATGGCAGGAGCTGGAAGATGTGATGAGCAGTGTATGAGGGATCTTTGATGGTCTTGTCAAACCGATTCCTGGATCTTGCCTCACAGAGATCTTGTAAGGGTCAGACTGCAGCCGATGATTTTTCTTATTTTTAAACACAATTCACAATCGTATTTTATCAAACTACACAATGATGACTCTAAGACATTATATATATTACAGTTTCATTTTCTGTTAATGCATGATCTTCTGTAAAGCTGCTTTGAAGTGAAAGGCGCTATACAAATAAAAATTACTTGACTTGACCTTGGGAGAAACCAGGCTCACTGTGGGGGCCAGTTCCCCTCTGTCTAACCTGCATGAATATAAACTAATACAAATAAACTAACTAACTAACTAACTATAATGCCAATATTAGTTATTTATATGCAGTGCAGGTTATGGTTTAAAATTAGTAAACTAAGTAAGTGTTAAGGGCCAGTGTTTATACAAAGATTTTTTATGAACTATAACATTAATGTCTAATGTCTTTGAAGTTCAGCCTGGATTAACTGCAGAAGTTCACATTGATGCATTGTCCAGTTAGTTGGCTGATGAAGGCTTTTGTTGGCAAATAATTGAAAGTCTATGTATTCCATTTTAAGAGTGTAGTCCATCATTAGGCCAAGGTGATGCAGGCAGAGATCAGTGAGGTGCATAACTTTTTTGGGGACTGGAACAATGGTTGAGGTTTTAAAGCAGGAAGGAACTGTGCAAAGGTCCAGTGACTGGTTGAAGATTTCTGAAAACACAGGTGCAAGTTGAGTAGCATAGTGTTTCAGGGCAGATGGAGAGACAGAGTCAGGACCAGGTGCTTTTCCTGTTCTCTCCTTCCGGAATAGCTTGTTAACATCCTGCTCTTTGATCATGAGTGGGAGATGGGAGGCAGTATGATTTGAATGCTGTGAGATGATGGCTGATTGCTGGTCTGATGGGGGTTGCATGGTTGTGGTGTGAGAAATCCAGATTGGTCCTGGGTCATTAAAATCTACAGTAGTACATGTTCAGGTCATTTGCAAGTCATTAGTCAGCTATGGAGTAATGGGTTTTGCTCTTTTTGTAGTCTGTACATTCTTGGAGACTTTCCCATTCTGAAGATGGGTTATTGGCTGAAAGCTGTTTCTTTATCTGTTTCTGTAGCCCTGCTTGGCAGCTCTGATTTCCTTCTACAGTTTGTACTTGGCCACTTTGTAGATATTTGTATCCCCACTCCTGTAGGCTTCCTTTTTTTTTGCCTCCGATGCTGTTTAAGTTCTTTTGTAAACCAAGGCTTGTCATTGTTAAATGTAATAAAAGACTTGGTGGGAATGCAGCTGTCTTCGCAAAAACTGATATATGAATTTTTCGGTGTACTCATCTACACTATTCGTCACATCCTTCAAAATATTCCAATCTGTGGAGTCAAAACAGCTCTGTAGTGATTCTATGGCTCCGCTGGTCCATCTCGTAACTTTAGTGATTACTGGTTTGGCTCTGATGATGACACAGCTTATTCACGATTGGCCAGACTCACAAAGTGACAACAGTTTCATGTGTTTCATGGGCTGCTTCCGCAATTGCATACTTCACATACTACTCTTACTACTTCTGATACGTCAGTCTATGGCACAAAGAAGTGTAGTGTGGTAGCATGCCAGTACCATGGTGTTTATTCCGACACCTCAAGTTCGGCGAAAACTCTTACAACTCCGTGTTTTTATAACAATCCCAGGTAGCATGTAGTAATTGGCCTGACCTTGGCAGCCTAGTGGCGCTTGCAGCCGAGTGACCTGCCAGTCGCCTCACATGTGTTTTAGTTACTGCGTTAAAGCACTGGGCCGATTCCAACTCAGCACAACTGGGCCAGATCAGGCCACTTGGTCTGGGCCAATTCTGGAAATGATTTGGCTTGGATTGATCTTTATGAGTCTGCAATATACTGTATGTCTATCATAAAATGAACATAATACACCTGGCTGTAATGTCGTAAAATTTGTAAACCACACATTTAATGTCATGAATTCATGAAAACATTAAATATGCCTATTATATCTAAAATATAAATAAATACTACAGTATGGGATATTCACAAATATTTATAAATAGTAAGACGGACATGGCGATGTGACTGCACAAGGGTAATGCATAATTTTCAGCAATTTGCTTTGTAAACGTGCACTTTATAAAATGTGCTTCATTTTGTGCGATCAGGTTCAGAAGAGTTTCACTCACAGCAGTGGGAGGAGTCTCATTGTACCGGTGATAAGGAGGGAGAGGGGAGGGTGTTCAGTGTGTTTGTGTTGTTTGGAGGCAGGCAAAACAATGAATTATTTACTAAGTCATTTAAAAATGGGCTAATTTAGAAGAAAACGACTTAGGTAAGCATCGATGCGCATATACATTTGGTGTATTTATTTAGCAGACGCTCTTAAAGAGACAAAAAGCACTTTAACTTCACGCAGGACACTGCGGTTAGCTTAGCTTAGTTTAGTCAAAGTCTCTGGTTTAGTTTAGCGACTCGTTTCTGTACTACTTTACCTACAACAAAGAAACAATATATTTTTCATGTTTAATCTATGAATTGTTGAAAGTGGTGTGTTTTGAGAACTCTGCGCTGCAATGAAACTAACTTTGATGAGGAACAAGTCGATGAGGAGGAAGATGACGGAACCCTATTGTAATTTTACTGATTTTCTTCTTTTTCTTCTACTGTTTTTTTTTTTGTGTGTGTGTGTGTGTGTGTGTGTCCTAAAAATGTCTGGGCATCAGAGACAGTAAGTCGTGGAGACACCAAATTGGCAGGATGATCCCAAATCCCCCTCACTACTCGGGCGCACAAATGCACAACCATCTGACCCTAGGTGGCACTATAATAAATACTTTTACATTTTGGCTCATATCTCTGCAACCGTAAGGGCTAGAATCGAAATTCCTCGAGTCAAGCCCTACAAAATGTATTTCCGTCTACAATTTTTTCCCGGCATTTTTTATTTTTTGAAAACCTTTTTGTGAAAAAGTTTTTCCGATCGGCATGCAATTTGGTATACATCATCTACAGATCCTCCTGACAAAAAGTTATCAAAAGAATTCCAATACGTCAAATCGTTCTGAAGATATTAATGATACAATTCCTTCGGTTTAACGTGATTTGAGTAATTAATCAGTATCTACTCATCGCAAACTCCAAATGTAACCAAACTCGGTGCACATAGTCAACAGGACGTTTAGAAGATGTCAGCAAAGTTTCATACAATTCCACCCCTAGGGGGCGCTACAACTAAAAAACTGTCATAACTTTGCAGCCATTTGAGCGACAAAGTTCAAATTAAATATGCATCTTCTTTGGTTCAAATGCTAACATATTCTTAAAAAATTGATTCAACAAATTAACAAAAATGG
This sequence comes from Myxocyprinus asiaticus, assembly GCF_019703515.2. Classification (NCBI taxonomy): domain Eukaryota; kingdom Metazoa; phylum Chordata; class Actinopteri; order Cypriniformes; family Catostomidae; genus Myxocyprinus; species Myxocyprinus asiaticus. The sequence goes on from NC_059379.1 coordinate 38,796,393, forward strand.
CCGCAACCGGCCAATCAAATTCAGCACCTTATAACTCGTGTTTGGAATGGCTGAGGGTTATGGAAATTACTATACACAAGCAGGATGTCAGCTCTAAGCCGCATATCAAATTTTGTGACAAATGGCCACACGGTGGTGGTATAATTAGCTAATTTGCATTTTTGCTCATAACTCCGAAACAGTATAGGCTACAATGCAAATTTGTAGCTTCTCTGAATCCACTATTGCCCCACAATGATATGGTCACTTGAATTTCCATTTCCACAATAAACTTTTTTTTACAATTTAGATTTATTCAAAAAATCTACTTTTTCGATCTCATCCTAGGCCATTTGTTGGATTCTTACGAAACTTGGAATATATCATCTACAGACCCTCATGACAAAAAGCTATCAAAAGAATGTTGATGCATCGAATCATTCCAAAGATATAAGGAAATATGTTTTGGGTGTGGCCTATAATGACTAATTAGCCTGTATCTTGTGAGTGCAATTTTCAAACTTAACAACATTTTGACACATGGACAAGAGAACACTTTGAGGTAACAAATGTCATATATTTTTTTATGCTAGGGGGTGTTATAAGTTAAGACAATCATATTTTTGCAACTGTTCTCAAAGCAGGTGAAATGTCACACCAAAATAGATGTCCTCAGCATCCACAGGATCTTTTCTGTCAAATTTGTTTGTTTTGGTCATCTTGCCATATGTGCTTGGCCCCTGACAATAGTTGCTTGCGGCTATATTTTTATGCCTTTTTTTTTTTTTTTTCCAGGCAATAAAAGGCCAGTAAGATTGAAGGATTTGTTTGTGTACTGGGAAGTATTAGAAAACAGTCTTTATAACCTCAAATTTAACAAATTAAAAAGTTTTTTTCATTAGTTCCAGTATATTCTTATCAAAAATAATGACATTCAAATTAGTATGTATCAGTACAGGAGTGATGCTCTACAATAGCTCTGATCTGCTTTCAAGAAGTGTTACTAACTCGACTACAACACTATCAGTATCACAATTTGTCACTTTATTCTGTTGCTTTTCACTCTACATGTAGAGACACATAAATTACTGCTACTATTTCTCTTAACATGCTACAAACTGATAAAGACAACAGGTTCATGTCATGGCTGATGTTGTGTGATTGTTTTTATATTCAATAATCAAGAAATCATTGCTGAAGACCCTGAAGAAATGGCAGACGTTAATCTTCAGACACCTGTGAAAACCAAACACTGCTTTTCTCCAAACCCTGAAGAAATAAGACAGAACTTCATCCTCAGTCTACTTTAACTGAATTAGTAAGTTGTGAACGTATATGTAAATGTAAGTTAAAGGCAGTAAATGTCAGCATAACTTCACCATGTAAATACCATGTTTTATCCAATTATTTATTTATTTATTTTCTCCAGGAAGTGTAATTTGAAATAATTGGAGGATTATCAACAGAGGAGGCTGTGTAGCAGATCATGGGGTTTTTGCAGCTCCTTGGCCAAAGATGAATGGAAGGATTTTTGTACTCTGCAAGTTAATGCACAAATCCAAAATCTTTTGAAAAGTTGGGTTACTTTTGAAATGTATTCCACAACAGATTACACAATACATGCTGTAAAATGTCATTTGTAACATATTCCGTTAGATTACTTAAGGCCAGTAACATATTCTAAATACTTTGGATTACTTCTTCAGCACTGATTGATTTTTTTCACTTGTTTTGATTATAAAAACTCTGCCAAAATACACATGTTAAATACATTCTCTGAAAAACCTAAATATCTTATGCAGTATTGTTTCTAAAACAAGATAAATCATCTTGTTTTAAGGATTTAATAATTTTACAGGAAAATAATTTAAAAAAAAAATATTATCAAGAATACGATTTATGCCCTGATATCAAAGATCTAACTATAAAAAAAGAAATTATGATCCAACTAGAATTTTTTTTATAAAAAATATGATCGTGCCTGGAAAATGGCTAGAAATAGCATTTTAGCTTAGTGTAAAGCTGACATTTTTTACAAGGTTAATTTCTATTTCTTCTGCTACAAACTTATCTGTCTGCTCATATGAATGTAACACATCATAAGAAAGCATTTCACCGCTGTTCAAATGCACTTTGGATCGCATCATTTATATGTATAAATGTTTTCCATCTCAAAAGGACTAAATATTAAATGAAACAAATGACAATAAAATGCAAAGTAATCTCAGAGAAGTACAAGTAGGTAAGAAGGTGAGAGACTGTGGTGAAAGAATGGACTGAGAATGGATAAATGTTTACTTAGATATATGTTGAATGTGTATTTTTGCTGCTAAAACAAGTCTTGTTTTATAGTATGATCAGAGGAAAAAGTGTAAATACTAGTTTTACTTGATGTTACACACATTTCAACATTATTTATGCTGGATACAGCCACTTATTGTTAAATCATTGGACTCTGCATTGTGAATAGTCTATCAAACAACATGGAGGTGTTGGCAACACATGAAAAATTAGCCTACCTTTAAATATATTTGATTTAATTAAGTCTGCATTCAGTTAGAACATATTGCTTTTATTAAATTTTTTGTAATTTATTATATACTATTTACAGGTACGGTAAAGTAAAACTCCCAAACCGAGAATTCATGGGATGAAGATGTGAAAAGATGTATTGCACAATGACCATGAAAAGCTCCTGATAGAGATGGAAGGAGAAAATGACCAAAGGTCAATGCACAGTAATTCCTGATCAGTTTAATTCAGTTTAATTCAAACAAATGGTTAAAATTATTTAAATATGTTACATTTTCTCAGTATTAAATTAGTTTAATAAATGCAAAAGACAATAACTGCTTTTCCTTTTACCAAACTGTATTGTTTGAAACATATTAATTTTGTTTAGACCTACTACATTTAAGTTTGTACTCCTCATGCAAGTTTAAATACTTCACATTTATTCTGAAGAACTAATGTGTCATTTATAAGATTTCTCAATTCAGTGAATTGATTTAGCCTAGTCATTACTCAACTTAGCGATTACTTAATTAAAACAATGCGAGTTGAAAAATTCTTTCATGCATATGTATATGGGCCTAATTGCTGTTTGTACATTTTTTTTTCATGCACACGTAAACACACGTTTGTAAGGTGTTGTCAGTAAATGTTCTTCATGCTGTGAAGTGAGTTCTTCTACATTTATTATAATGAAATATAGATTTATACATTTATTATTTATGTATTATAAACAATAATCAAAAGGCAAGAGATGGTAGGACGGGTATCAACCTCAGATGTTACAGAATCCTGTGGGTGATAGCCTGAAGTCAAACTCACATTAATGTCGAGTTGTTTGCAAAAGGCCTGCCAAACCTTGGATATGAACTGTGGTCCTCGGTCAGATACAGTGTCTTCTGGCAGGCCATATATCCTGAAAACATGATGAAACAGAGCATTAGCAGTTTCCATGGTGGTAGGTAGACCTTTCAGTGGGATGAGTCTGCATGATTTGGAGAACCGGTCGATGATACACAGAATGGTGGTAAATCCATTAGAGTTGGGCAGTTCAGTCACTAGGTCAACAGACAGGTGGGACCATGGTCTTTGAGGATAGGTAGTGGTTGTAGTAGGCTGGCTGTAAGTTCCTTGGGGGTCTTAGATTGAGCACAGATTTGGCAAGATTTGACATAAGCAGTAACATCATTGATTAAAGATTGCCACCAGAATGTATTACAAACTAGCTTAATAGTTCTCTGAATACCTGGATATCCTGTGCTGAGGGAGGTATGGACCCACTGGATGGTCCTCTGGCATAGCGTCTTAAGTATGTAATGCTTGTTTGGAGGACATTCAGGTGGTACAGGGTCTGTTTGTTGTTCTCTTTGGATTTCCTCCATGATATCCCATCTGGTAGGTGCGAGGATAACAGAAGGTGGTAATATTGGTTCTGATTGAGGGAGTGTATGTGGTGGGTCATACCTGCATGAGAGGGCGTCTGCTTTACTGTTCTTGCTACCAGTGTGATAAGTGACTGTGAACTGAATCCTAGTGAAGAACAATGACCATCGGGCTTGACGTGGGTTGAGTCTTTTGGTGCTCTTAATATACTCAAGGTTCTTATGATCGGTGATAACATGAAATGGATGCATTGCCCCCTCTAGCCAGTGACACCATCCTTTAGAGCAGCCTTCATGGACAGTAGTTCCTTGTTCTCCACATCGTAGTTCCTCTCTGCTGAATTTAACTTCCTGGAAAATAAAGCACATGGCTAAAGCTTGCCGGGGTTGCCATGACGTTCCACCGCTCCAATGCCACAGTCTGATGCATCAACTTCCACCACAAATGGAAGGTTAGGGTCTGGGCGTTTGAGAATGGGGACGGTTGTAAAATTGGTTTTTAGAGAGATGAAAGCCTCTTGAGCTGCATCACTCCATGGCAATTTCATGGGTTTACCCTTGAGTAGTGAAGTGTGAGGGGCTGCGTTGACTATAGTTTCTTATAAATCTACGTTAAAAGTTGGCGAAACCCAAAAATAGTTGGAGCTCTTAATGTATTGGGTTTCGGCCATTCCGTAACTGCTTGGATCATGGAAGTGTCCATTTCTTAATGTCAAAATGTTAATAATAATGTTATAACCCAGGAACATGGTATGAGTGGTGTGGAACACACTTTTCTCAGCTTTGACATAAAGTTGGTGTTGTTAATGAAAGGACAGTCTTGACATGTTGGATGTGTTGTGCCTTATCCTGTGAATAGATGAGGATATCGTCAATATATGCAATGGCATACTGTTTGAGGATATCACGGAAGATTTCATTGATGAAAGATTGAAATTCAGCTGGTGAGTTAGCAAGCCCATAAGGCATGACCTGGTATTCATAGTGCCCCCTAGTGGTGATGAATGTAGTTTTCCCACTCGTCCCCTTCTCTAATACGGATGAGATTGTAGGCGCTCCTCAGATCAATCTTGGTAAATATGCGGGCTTCACGAAGCTGTTCAAGGGCTGATGGAATGATATCGATGTGGATATCGATATTTAACAGTCACTGTATTTAACCCTCTGTAATCTATACATGGCCGAAGTCCGCCATCTTTCTTCTCGACAAAGAAGAAACCTGCAGCAGCAGGTGAAGTGGAAGGACGAATAAATCCAGATGCTAGGGCCTCTTCAATATAGCTCTCCATGGCTAGGGTTTCTGGTCGTGTCAGTGGATAAACCTTGCTTCTAGGAGATGAAGCATTGGGTAGCAGTTCAATGGCGCAATCCCAGGGATGAGGAGGTAATTGTGTTGCTTTCTCTTTGTTAAATACTTCAGTGAACTCAGCATATTCTTCAGGAATTTTGGTTTCTGTTTGTACATCACGGCTTTCAGTGCTGGTTGTTAGACATGGCATGGAATCAGTGACATGAAGACAGTTCAAACGGCAGTAATGTGATCATTGTGTGAGCTCACCCTGGTTCCAGGAGATGGAGGGATCATGAACAGCCAGCCAGGGGTGACCCAGGATGATGGTGTGTTTGGGGGAGTTAATCATGTTGAGAGAGATGGTTTCTGTGTGAAATAGTCCCTTTTTTTTTATTTTATTTTTTTTTTTTTTTGAGTAATTGGTACAGTTTGGCGAGTTATTCCAGTGCCAATGGGTTCATTATTAACAGCAGTGATGTGAATGGCAGGGATACATGGTATAGTGGGTATGTTGAGTTCTGTAACTAGGTCTTGGTGAATCAAATTAACTGCAGCCCCAGAATCCACTAGCGCTGTAATACATTTAGATAACATCAAAAGAGATTTCTGCAGGTAGAGAAAAACTATGATAAAGTGGAGATGAAAAGTTCTTGGTACTCACTTTTAATCTTGAAGCATGAGTATTCTGGGTTTTGTGAGGACATGAAGTGTTTTGATGACCGGTTTCACCACAGTAAAAACACAACCTCTCCTTTAAGCGACGGTGGCGTTCTTCAGTTGAAACATGAGTATATGCTATTTGCATAGGTTCAGTGGATTCGAGGGACGTTTGAGCTTGAATGGAGACTGTAGTTTGTGAGATGGGGCGAACTTTAGAGCGTGGGTTATTTCTTAACAAATTGTCTCTTGATAGCCATGGTGATAAACTGAGACAAATTGGATTCCTCACCCTTACATGCGAGCTCAGCTTGGAGTTCGTGATTAAGCCCTTCTCTGAATACAGTCTTTAATGCAACATTATTCCACCCAATTTGAGCAGCTAGTGTTCGGAACTGGATGGCATAATCAGCATAACGCTGGCCTTGGTGTAAGTGAAGCAGCTGAACAGAAACATTTTTACCTCCAGTTGGATATTCGAACGCCTCATGAATCTGTTGAGCAAAGTAATCTAAGGATGTCTTTGCAGGTCTCTCTCCCAAACAGCCACAGCCCAGTCGAGAGCTTTTCCGATAAGCAGAGACATCATGAATACACATTTCTTAGATTCCGGACTAAATGACTCAGGTTGGTTAGAGAAGTATATTCTAAACTGCCGTAGAAATCCTCTGCATTTCTCAGCGGAGACATCTAATTTATCAGGGAGTGCAAATCTTACCGGTTCGGCTTTTGGAGATGGGAGGTAGTGGGTGTAATGTGTTAGGTGTTCGTTGGTGGCCCGTAGAAAATTTAAATTCCCATGATATCCCTTGAGCACTTCACTTTGATAAGCGAAGATGGCCAGGAGTTGTGAAACCTCTGCTGGATTCAGTGTGAGCGAAGTATTCTGTGACGAACTGGACATGGAGGCAGCTTTAGAATCCATATGCAGGAAGTTTATTAAACAAATCACATGAACAAATCCAAATCGCTGAGCTGAGAGACATAGTCGATATAACGGGCAGTGATTCAGTAACAGGCAAACAGTCCAAACAGTGATCCAAAAGACGATATCCAGAGAAACAGGCACGATGGTCATAACGTGAGACATAAATAGCAGGCAATGGAAAACACTCGGAAAGACAGGGGTTAGCTGGCAATACTTCACAAGGAACAATGAATATGCATGGCTATTTATACACATGTAGCAACAAAGAAATGAGCAGTGAAGGAATGTGTGATGATCAGTATTCGGGAAAGGGCTCCCTCTGGTGGTTGGTAGGATGGGTATCAACCTCAGATGTTACAAGGACTCTCTTTTCAAGTCCTTCCCAACTGCAACCTGCAAATCTCTCCGATCGTCAAATCGAGATGTAGTTCAAGTCGAATACACATATTCTTCTAACTTTCCTTGTGCGAACACCTTTTAAATTTTGTCAGTCGTGGGGCGACAGTCTTGCTGTTTTGTGTGTGAACTCAAATCATTGATTATTCCCTTTTCCTGGAAGTCAGTTGTGATTGGCTCCCTTTTATTATGAAGAACCATAACAAACTCACCTGTTCATCGTGAGAGACTTTGCTTCATCAAGGGACCATCTGCATGCGAGTCATTACTTGTTTGCTAATTCATCATATAATAACAGGGCTGATTTAATGTTATATAATAGAGCTAGTCAAGTGGCTAGTTTTCTGGCCCTCCAACTGATTTTTTATCAAATTGCCTCTGAAATACCAGAGCGTTCTCTGTGCAAAACTCAGCGTTAGTAGGTACGAGCCTCAGCAATCAGCGGTGAGTTTAACAATGCTCAATGGCGTGTGCAACAGCATTCTGCCATCATCTGTTCAGTAGTTCGTATGTTAATGTAATCTTGTGTTGAAGCAGTAAATGTATTTGGCTTGCTGTCTGTATACTAGAAGGCTCGGAGCTCGAGACTCGGCTCGAGTCCTGATTACCCCCAAAAGGCTTTAAGATGAAAGAACAGTACCATGACTATGACAGGAAATATTTAGGACAGCAAGCCTGCAACAATTCTATTTGGTAAATTGGCTTGGCGGATGCTTCTGAATTGTTTCCCCCCAAAAAAATTGTACAGAGGGAGTGCTTTAAGCATTTGTTTGAAGGTGCGCTTTGTACGATTGCTGGTCGAGAGAGCTATGCTGTGATTTGAACGAGAGACCACCACTCATCATAGAAGTGGGTGGGCTCATGGTATACGAAAAGGGAAGGTGAAAATGAGAGTTGGCTCATGCTGCATTCAAAAGGGAGGGCTCACTGTGATTCAAATGGGAGACTGTTCTAAGAGAGAGAGGTTTAGCTCACGGCATTTGAATGGTTAAGCCCAGCAAGCAGTCGAACGGGAAGGTGAGAATGAGAGTTGGCTTGCACTGTATTCGAAAGGGAGGGCTCACACTGCGATTTGAACGGGAGACTGCTCCATAGAGTGCTCACGGCATTCAAACGGGTAAGCCCAGCAAGCAATCGAACGGGGAAAATGAGAACAAGAGGAGCGGGGCTTGTTTGCGGGGGTAGCCTCACTCAATAGTCTACCCATAGATAGGGAAATATGGTGCTTTGAGAAGAGGTGGTGACGGCTACCTCCTGTAATGCTAGCTGCAGCTGCTGAGAAGTGAAGAAAAAAAAGGCTTCGGCGGAAGCATGGTAAAAAAGCTGCTGCGGCAGTAGAGTAAAGTGGGCCTTCTGCGAGAGCGGAGTTTAAAGCACTGCGGCGGCAGTGGATTGAGTATATGGGGGCATAGTGAAGGAGCTCCTGTGGGAGCGCTGCTGTGTTTTCATTGCTGTAGATGCACTTCTATGAAAGTATGGAACTTAGACATTGAAAGCGCCTGTGGAGAAAATATTAACAACTGTGTACACATAATTGATATGGGTGGGGCACTGTTGCTGTGGTATCGAGTAGGGCACAAAAGACTTCATTAGATTTATTAACACCTGTAATGGAAGCAAAGGTTAGTTTGTACTAACCTGTAGTGGAGCAAATGGTTAGTTAGGAATACGTAAATGTATTACCTTTATATACACTATATTGCCAAAAGTATTCGCTCATCTGCCTTTAGACGCATATGAACTTAAGTGACATCCCATTCTTAATCCATAGGGTTTAATATGACGTCGGCCCACCCTTTGCAGCTATAACAGCTTCAACTCTTCTGGGAAGGCTTTCCACAAGGTTTTGGAGTGTGTTTATGGGAATTTTTGACCATTCTTCCAGAAGCGCATTTGTGAGGTCAGACACTGATGTTGGACGAGAAGGCCTGGCTCGCAGTCTTCGCTCTAATTCATCCCAAAGGTGCTCTATCGGGTTGAGGTCAGGACTCTGTGCAGGCCAGTCAAGTTCTTCCACACCAAACTCGCTCATCCATGTCTTTATGGACCTTGCTTTGTGCACTGGTGCGCAGTCATGTTGGAACAGGAAGGGGCCATCCCCAAACTGTTCCCACAAAGTTGGGAGCATGGAATTGTCCAAAATCTCTTGGTATGCTGAAGCATTCAGAGTTCCTTTCACTGGAACTTAGGGGCCAAGCCCAGCTCCTGAAAAACAACCCCACACCATAATCCCCCCCTCCACCAAACTTCACAGTTGGCACAATGCAGTCAGACAAGTACCGTTCTCCTGGCAACTGCCAAACCCAGACTCGTCCATCAGATTGCCAGATGAAGAAGCGTGATTCATCACTCCAGAGAACGCGTCTCCACTGCTCTAGAGTCCAGTGGCGGCGTGCTTTACACCACTGCATCCGACGCTTTGCATTGCACTTGGTGATGTATGGCTTGGATGCAGCTGCTCGGCCATGGAAACCCATTCCATGAAGCTCTCTACGCACTGTTCTTGAGCTAATCTGAAGGCCACATGAACTTTGGAGGTCTGTAGCGATTGACTCTGCAGAAAGTTGGTGACCTCTGCGCACTATGCGCCTCAGCATCCGCTTACCCCGCTCTGTCATTTCACGTGGCCTACCACTTCGTGGCTGAGTTGCTGTCATTCCCAATCGCTTCCACTTTGTTATAATACCACTGACAGTTGACTGTGGAATATTTAGTAGCGAGGAAATTTCACGACTGGACTTGTTGCACAGGTGGCATCCTATCACAGTACCATGCTGGAATTCACTGAGCTCCTGAGAGCGGCCCATTCTTTCACAAATGTTTGTAGAAGCAGTCTGCATGCCTAGGTGCTTCATTTTATACACCTGTGGCCATGGAAGTGATTGGAACACCTGAATTCAGTTATTTGGATGGGTGAGCGAATACTTTTGGCAATATAGTGTACATCTGTAAGGGAAGCAAAAGGTTAGTTAAGAATAGAACTTTATTACATTTGTCATGGCGGCGCATTGTTGCTGCGGTATTAAGTAGGGCACAAAAGACTTCATTAGAATCATCAACACCTGTAAGGGAAGCAAAGGTTAGTTAGGAATATGTACCTTTATATACGTCTGTAAGGGAAGCAGAAGGTTAGTTATGGAAAATGTGCCAATTATGTTTATATGCAGCTTTGAGGGAAGCGAAAGGTTAGTTAAGAATACAACTTTATTAAGTTTGTCATGGCAGGGCACTGCTGCGGCAGTATCAAAATGCGAAAGGGGTGATGCTGTGGCATAATCGAGAGTATGCGGGCAATGCTGTGGCAGTATCGAGCATGGGTGGGCGCTGCAGCACATTATCTGTTGGGGCACTGTGGCTGCAGTATCAAACAGGGCACACATAGTTTGTCACATTTAGGCATGCCTTATTGTGTGTCGGGCTCATTTTGACCATGAGCAAAGGAAATGCCATGGTTAACGGGAAAAGCTAAAAGTCTCTTAAGATTACTGCACCACCACTACACTTGAACAGGAGAGTTCATACTGCGTTTCGGACGGGAGAGCCCACGGAATGAATGACGTGAAATCTCACACTGCATTCGAATGGGAGAGCCCACCCTGTGATTCGAATGGGAGAGCCTGCAATGCGGTCAAACGGGAGGGCCCACACTGCGATTCGATGGGAAAGCCTGCATAGCATTCGAACGGGCGGGCCCACACTGCATTTGAATGGTGGGTGGCGCAGAGTAAAGAACTTTGCTGAATAGCGGTTTGATGGGTATACATTTATGAGCTGTGCCCCTCGAGTCTTAAGAGGAAAGAGGAAACATGATTGCGGTGTTGTGGGAAATTTAATGGCAGGGCCTGAAAGGTTCTGCAGTTGCGGCACCTGGAAAAACACATTTGCGCTGCTTTGCGGTGTGGTGGAAGTTTGTCGCTTGGTCCGAAGGACACCGCAGTTGCGGCACCTGTAGGTGTGCTGCTTTGTGGTGGTAGTTTTTTTGCATGGTCCGAAGGAAACCGCAGTTGCGGCACCTGTACATCACATTTGCACTGCTTTGCGTTGTGGTGTGAGTTTGTCGCATGGTCCGAAGAACACTGCAGTTGCGGCACCTGTACAGCACATTTGCGCTGCTTTGTGGTGTGGTGGGAGTTTTTTGCATGGTCCGAAAGGACGCTGCAGTTGTGGCATCTGTACAGCACATTTGCGCTGCTTTGTGGTGTTGTGGGGGTTTATTGCATGACCCAAAAGACGCCGCAGTTGTGGCACGTGGACAGCACATTTGTGCTGCTTAGGGATGTTTTGAGCCGAAGGCAGAAGCACCGCAGTTGTGCTTTAACTAAAATGGTTGCCATCTTTGGCTCCTCGGTAGGTAATGGTGAAGTCTTGGAAAGACACCTAGATAGAGAATGTGAGAGATAAACCTGCGTACAATCCAGTGACAGGAATTTAAATGGGCACTCACAGAGACCTGCTGGAAGTAATATTGAGACCCTGCGGAAGGCACAATTTCAGGAGTTGCTGTAGAAAAGATAAAATAATCATATTTAGGTGAAACTTTAGAAAAAATGTGCTCGGGAATACAGAACATCTTCATAAACAATGTGAAAAAATAGCATAAAATTATCATAGATAGAATTAACAGCTTTGGCTCTGTATTGCATACAGATATGCATGTACTTGCAATCTTCACTGAAGGATTCACTTCAGGCCATTCGCTCTTTAGGAGTATAACTGTCACCTGTAGTTCAATATACTTCTTTCATTGGAATTGTATCGCATAGCAATAGGTGTGAATTATCTAGAAATGCATTGAGTTGCAGCTCTGCACTGCATACAGAAATGCAGGAGGTATGTGCTGGGAAATACAGTACATCTTAATAAACAATGTGAAAAACAGCATAAAATGATCTGAGAAATAAGAGCTTTGGCTCTGTACTGCATGCAGATATACAGGAGAAATGGACTTGCAATCATTACTGAAGGATACGCTTGTGGTCATTTGCTCCTTAGGAGTATGACTGCCCCCTGCTGTACAATATACGTCAATATATGTCAATAATGCTGAGAGGAAGCCAGACACATTGCAGAATGATTATGAATGAGTTGGAACGCGGCGCATGATCCGCCTCTGCGGAGCCGAATTCGGCTCGTGTCTGTTCGGACAGAGTCCGTGTATAACTGCAGCGTGCCATGCTGCGCGGCAGCGAGCTTGTGTTAAAATGTCTGCGTTGTTTTGAAAATAATTTGTCATTAGATTATCGGTCGATTGAAGGGAGTTCTGTATTGCATGATGCCCCTGTGTTCAGAATGAAATGATCACACTCCGAAGGACACTTTGGAGGGAGAAACAATCGTGATATTCATGTTAGAAGATGAGGGACAATCGCTGAATAAAGCACGCCCCCTAAACAAGCTGTGGCATGGTAATGAGGCTGACAGGCATCACCTGTGCGGCAGAGCCTGATTAAAAATGCTGGGGGTTGAAATTGTGGTTGGATTGAATAGTTAATCTTCGTTTCTTTCGCTTTCAACTAAACCGAATTCTAATGGCATGAAGCCGGAACGGCGCCCATTCGCGGAGGCAGCTGGCACTGCTTTCCGGGTGGAAAGTTTAGATAAGAGAACAGATGAGCAGTCCTAGAGATGTGTTTCACATTTTTTAAAGTGCAGGAGCAGCCAGTTTGCGGCAGCAAATTCACGCTATAAACTGCTTCATCAAATGAAGCATAGAAAGACAGACAGGATAAATATATATATATATATATATATATATATATTATATAAATATTTATTTATAACACAATGTGGTAGCCGTCAATACTGTTAAAAAACAAAGAGCTGCTGTGGCAGCTTCTGTTGAATAACGAGACTGTTTGGATGGAGAGCTGTTCTGGTGGAGCCAAATGCTTTGCAAGGAGGTTACATCTGATGATCCGTCTGTTCATGGGGAAATGGGCGGGGCTGAATGCAGGTAAGCAGAGGCTTATATACTCCTGCTCGTGGGCTGTGATTTGTCAGATTAAAATTAACATGCTCCTCCCGAACCTCGGTTAATTAACTCCATTTGTCCAGACCAGAGCACGTGTTTAAGCTTTTCTGGTGATAGTTTAGATACACTGCTTTGCTACAACATGAATTGCACCGTTTAGGTCAGCAATTGATCGTGTCTTTTTCAATCAAATGTATTTATATAAATTGCTTAGTTGTGTGGAGTGCGGTCAAATATGTCAAAAATGATCACCGCAGTTGTTACAGAAATATTGTCAGCACATATGCACATCCTAGGCAACAAAAGAGAAACTGATGATAAACTGAACGTTCAAAGAAAATGTGCTGAAAATGTGATTTTATTCACTATTCTTGAAGTGACAAATGGGCGCACCTTGTCTGTTCAGGGTCTGTTGGACTCCGAGTCAGCCCTCTCAATCACAAACAGCATCAACTCAATTTGTTCTTTTCCTTAGGATTATCTGCAGGACTAATTTCTCCCTCACTGAATAGGATGATACTTTATAGAGAAAATGGAAGCACATTTTTTTTTTCTTTAAAGAAAATTCAATTTAAACGTGTTCTTAAGTAAAAGTGACATTTCTATATGTCCATTGTTTTCATGTGGGTTGATATTTTGAGAAGGCTTTAGCCGATCTAAATGTTTCTCTTCAGTTTTCATAATTTGTAAAAAAAAAAAAAAAATAATAATAATAAATAATAAAAAAAAGCCTTTAAAATGTTAAAATGATTATTTTATTTTATTTTTTATGTAAAGTTGATCAAAAATTATTGTTAGTTAAGATTCAAATAATTCGTATGAAGGAATTTATGGACAGACCTAAAAACATGAATACCCAATACAGTACACCCTGTGACTATTTTAATATAAATAAACGCACCGTATTAAGGGTGTTTTTAAGTAACATGTTATTTGCGATTAAATTGCTAGCTAAGATGAATACGGAAAAAAAATTGGCCCCCCGCCACTTTTCATCTGGATAATCTGGCCCACACAAGAAAGTAGTTGAAGAGCCTGTTATATGATATATGTAAGTACTGTGTATCTTTGCCAGACACTTTAAAAACAGTAAGTGTACTAGCTAGTAGTTGCATTCTTGAAATGTTACTAGAACTTGAAGAACTGCTATATATTTATATACTGTATAATATAATGTACAATCTGACTTTTGTCATTGCAGTTGTAAGACACTTTATAATTAAATGAAAGGTTGTGACCCCAGAAAAATAAATCATAGCCTTAGCAACAGGAGGCTGCAACATGTTTGCATCTACAGTGGTGACTTTAACCACTGATTTCAAAGTTGCTGTAAGGGGACCATGTTTAATTTTGCATAATGTATGTCACTTCGATAAAAAAAGTAAATTACCTGTACAAATAAATAAGCATGCAATATAAACATTTTAGAGAAAGCATTTTTTGTTATCAGCCTAGATATTGCTGTCTTGTCAATATGAGTGGTTGAATGTGTTTTATTATGCTTTCTATCCCCTGTACAAGGGTTCCTACCTACACGTCATCCACAGCTATGCTTTTAGGCCTAAATTATGCCTAAACTGTAATTAATAGCTGTAGTTTAATGCACCAGGTGCAAATTAGCCTTCACAGGATACTTTTCAGAGATGGCTCTTTTTAGATCATTGCTGTCATCCAAATGTACTGTAGATATATGATTTAGCTCTAAATATGAGGGAACATAAACCACCTCAGAAAATGAATTTGTTGTTTAACACATTTCCCAAGACTCAAATTCAATTTTACATTATTTTAAATATTGTTTTTATTTTTAATCTTACAGTTTATAACAGTCATGTGCCTGTCACATGGCATATTGTATTGTTGTTGGGGGTTCTTCATATCCTCCACCCACTGAAGAGCAATGAGAATTGCAGCTAATTCCACAGTAAACATAGATAAGTTGTCTGATGTTCTCTTTCTGATAGATACCTGATATTTAGGTACAAAAACGGCTGCTCCAGTTTTCCCTGAGTTTGGATCTTTTGATCCATCTGTAAAGATATGCATCATATGGCTGTACTTATGTTCCATGTACTGCTGTACAACGTATTCTTCTGAGAATAACTCATTTTTCTTAGTTTCTTGGAGTAAATTAATGTCTATGCAAGGCATTGGAAAAAACCACAGTGGAATTGTGGACAATGGCACCGTTTTGCTATAATTACTATGGTCCAATCCCATTGACTGGTCTAATCTAGTCCCTATCATCCAAGACTTTGGCTGTTGCCTCGAGTATGCTCCCAGCATTCATCGAACACAGACTTGGTAGGATGTACATCCTTGTGCCCCTTTAATGATACCCAATACACCATGGAGAGCTGTTGTCGTCTCAGTTTTAGTGGCATTTCACCCATCTCCACTTGCAAAACTGCTACTGAAGATGTTCTGAAAGCTCCACAGCATATTCTAAGTGCCTGATTCTGTACTACATCAGTTTTCTTTAGAAGTGTCTTACATGCTGAACCATAAGTCATGTAACCATAATCTATTGCAGATCTAACAAGGGCACAATAGATGTTTCTGAGTGAGTTGTGGCTTGCACCCCACTCGCATCCTGCCAGGCATCTCATGACATTCATGGTTTTCTTGCATTTTGTCACCAATTTCTCTATATGCATACCGAATGTTATTTTTTTTATCCAGCTATACTCCTAAGAACCTAATCACTGACACCTGCTTAAGTGGATAACCATAAAGTTTCAGACCAACTGGAATATGTTTCTTTTTTGAGAAGCATATAACTTGGGTCTTTGAACCTTTTAGACAACCGGAATCCCCATCTTATAGCCCACTCTTCGACTTGGTTTATTGCTGTCTGAACTTTGTTAGCTGTGAAAACCACATTCCGCCCTCTCTTCCACAATGCTCCATTGTCAGCATACAATGATCTTCCCATATTAGTTTCTACCTGACTAAATATATCATTAATCATGATTTTAAATAAGAGCAGACTACACACACTTCCCTGTGGTGTTCCATTTTCAATTTGATATGTACTAGAATAAGATTTTCCCACCCTAACTTGAATTGTCCGATAGAATAAAAAGTCCAATACCCAATTATTAACTCTACCTCTGATACCCAAAGATTTCATTTTTATTAAAAGACCATCTTTCCACAGCATATCATAAGCTTTTTCTATATCGAAAAACACAGCTATGAAAATTTTCTTATGTCAGCCTTTCTTATGTCAGCCTTTCTTATGTCAGATTCTAGGCAAAGCACTGTATCCTTTGTAGTGTGACCACAACGGAAACCACTTTGGTGTGGAGAAAAAAGCCCTCTATTTTTAAAATAATACATTAACCTATTAACTATCATTCTTTCCATGAGTTTACACAAATTTGAAGTTAATGCTATTGGTCTGTAACTAGTTGCTTCTGAGTGGTTGTTGGGGGTTATGCTCATCCTAGCCACTAGGGGTCTCAGTTAGCACTCCAGATTTGTATAAATACAGGAAGTAGTAGAAGAAGTCAGATTCAATTTGATTGTCTCATGCAGTCTGCTGCTTTCTACATGAAATCCTTGTTTAAGAAACTTTGGTTTGCTGCTCAAATTAGTAAGTGTTGCTTTATTTCATGGTTTTTCCTTGTTTTATATGTATTTAAGTTGATGAGTTTGTGTGAAATTTGTTCTTTGTAAATAAGATTGTTAAAGTTGGGATGTTTTATGGAGATGTTTGAGTTCTGTGTTTGTTTAGTCCATAAATGGGAATTTGATACCTGACATACTTCATTCCCAAGCACACTCACAGCACACTCGGTTCATTGTTTTAGTTTTTGTTATTGTTTGCTTCATGGACAATTTTAGTTTTGTAAATTTATTTCTAAATAGTTGAATATACTTTTTATGAAGAAAATGTCTGTTGTCATTTGGTCATTCATATGCTTTATTTCAGTTTTGATATACACTGTATCCATTTGGATATTTTGCAGCAGTGATTTCTCCCCCCCCCCCACTTTAATTTCTTTATAGTAGGCCCGGTTCAGAACAGCTGGGACAGTTATACGTTTCTCTCATGAAAATAACATGTAAAAGATATGAACATTTATTTCAAGGCCAACGGCCTTCTCACAGTATGCCGTGACGCTAAATAAAGATGAAGTAATGCCAGAGCTTTTATGCCAAGTCACTTGACCTGAGTAATTGCAGATCTCTTAATATTTTTGTAAGTTGTTTGGCCCACTTACAGTCCATCCCCCAGCCCCTCAAATATTTGTTGCCCCCATAGAAAACAAACATTTAAGGGTTAGTGATCACCTAGTGATCTTTATTACTTTGTAATGTGTGTTGCTTGTTTCAATTATATTTTGTTCTTTATTCTGCAGCACATCCTGAAGCGCCATCTTTTGGAGCAACTTCTCTGTGAGAGCACTTTTGAGAACTCCACTTGACCTGGATTACATGGAGTTTGTGTTGCCAACAGCTGTATCTCTTGACTGGCTCTCACTGAACCTGTCCTTCATCTGTAGAAACAACTGTTTAAAAAAACTGAAGCCCTTGTGGTCTTATACTACACAAAGCAATAAAACAATATTATTGTGGCCAATGATAATTGACATTCCAATGTGATACAAAAGTGCAATGTTTAATTCAATGACATGCCACTCAACACGATTTACTTATCAATCGGAGATACTGACGAGTCATTAGCTAGAACAGTCGTTATTAAACCGGTCCTGGAAGCCCCTCAGCACTGCATATTTTGCATGTCGCCCTTCCAATTTGGAGTCTCCACTAATGAGTTGAATCAGGTGTGTTTGAGATATCCAAAATGTGTAGTAGTGAGGGGCCTCCAGGACCGGTTTGAGAACCACTGAGCTAGAACACGGTGTAAAAGGGAAACGACATGCCTAGCAGAATCCCAAAACTCGGCCTAACATGCATGAAAAGAGAAACCATTATTAGGCCCAGCATAGAACACTAAGTGGCAAGTACAGAGCATGTACAGTATATGGTATAACATGGTCAGAGAAATTAATAGTAAATATTGGCTTATTGAAATACAGTATATTCCTAAAACAAACATGAGCCAAGATACTACAGTATATGTAATAAGGTGTTTTATGACGGGATCAAGCAGATGACCATAAAAAACTAATAATATTAAATATCTTCCCGTTTTCTCACACCCGAGTATCAATAATATGTGCGAGGGTTTAAAACGCGCCATGAGTTCTTAATTTTTCCTCATGTGACTTTAATCTATCGTGCGTGCGAATGTCAGTAATGCGTGCAGATTATTGCTATTGATTTGCCGTCATAGGGTCAAATTTTAAACTTTTTTTTTTTTTGTGACAAAACTAACGAATGCATTAACTTTTTTATAATTGTGGCAAGAGTAGCAGTGTCTGCAGCGAGAGAAAAAAAAACTTTGGTAACACAATATCCACACTAAAAGTAAATTTGATTGAATTTTGCTTAGTTTCAGTGTTGTTGTTTTACCTTTTGTAGGGCAGTGATGCATTCTCCTTCATAAGCTACCAGAAACAGGCTTTTAGGCATAAAAGAAGAAACTGTTCATGTAAGATTCATTCAAATCAAATCCCTTTATTGTCACTCAACCATATACACAAGTGCAACAGTGGGTGAAAGTCTTGGGTGTGGTTCCAAGAAACATAGAAGTATGGCAATGACAATAAACATCTGATTTACTCATAACACAATTTACTCCTCCCATCCCAATGTGAAGTGTTGTGTTGACATTCAGCTGTCAGTTGATAGTCAGTTGCCAGTGTATTATTAGCTGAAGTATAAAATGTGGATCCAGTCTTAGGCTAATAAAGTGCGGTGCTGATGTATGTATCGTGAGCGATCAAGAGTTCAAAAGTCTGTTTGCTTGGGGGAAGAATCTGTCATGAAGTCAGCTGGTGCGGGTCCTGATGCTGCGATACCGCCTGCCTGATGGTAGCAGTGAGAGCAGCCCATGGCTCGGGTGGCTGGAATCTCTGATGATCCTCCGAGCTTTTTTCAACACTGCCTGGTATATATGTCCTGGAGGGAGGGAAGCTCACCTCTGATGATGTGTCTGGCAGTTTGCACCACCGTTTGCAGGGCTTTGTGGTTGAGGGTGGTGCTGTTGCCGTACCAGGCGGTGATGCAGCCAGTCAGGATGCTCTCTACAGTGCTGGTGTATAACCGTGTGAGGATGTGGTGGTTCATTCCAAACTTCCTCAGCCATCTCAGGAAGAAGAGGTGCTGGTGAGCCTTCTTCACAATGACCTCAGTGTGGACGGACCATGTGAGTTCCTCAGTGATGTGGACACAGAGGAGCTTGAAGCTGCTGACTCTCTCCACTGGTGCTCCATTGATGGTGATGGGACTGTGTTCTCTGTCTTTTCTTCTGAAGTCCACCACAAGTTCCTTGGTCTTACTAATGTTGAGGGAGAGGTTGTGCTCCTGACACCAGTGTGTCAGAGTGTGCACCTCCTCTCTGTAGGCTGTTTCATCATTCTTAGTGATCAGGCCTACCACCGTCGTATCATCAGCAAACGTAATGATGGCATTGGAGCTATGTATTGCCACACGTGTGTACAGGGAATAAAGGAGTGGGCTGAGAACATAGCCCTGCGGTGCTCCAGTGTTGAGGGTCAGTGATGAGGAGATGTTGCTGCCCATTTAAACCACCTGGCATCTGATTGACAGGAAGTCCAGAAATTCCAGATCAGGAGAGCAGAAAGACTTGACAGAATGTACGTTCCTCTGATCACACCAGGATGTGTTGATCATAAAACATACACCACCTCCTCTGCTTTTACATAAGAGGTCTTTCATTCTGTCCGCTCGGTGCACTGAGAACCCCACGGGTTCGATGGCTGAGTCTGGAATCTCCGCAGACATCCAAGTTTCTGTAAGGCAGATAATGCAGCCTTACATTCTGGGTTATTTTTAAATGAAATTAATTTGATACATTTTTTGGTTTAACCTCCTGAGACCCGAGCGTGACTGCTGTGTACATTTTCCATTTCCCTTTTTGATTTGTAACTAGTAGCACCCATAAAAAAGCAAACAATAAATATAATAAAAAAATTCTAGAGCAAGTAGTTTTCCTAAAAATGTATGTCCACGTAAGTGGACAGCGGGACCATGTTGTGAATGTTTTTTTTTTCATCACATTTTTTATGTTTCCAGGAGTGTTGGTTATTCATGTGTTTGAGGCTTTATAGACATTTCAGCTGATTTTCTGTAAAGCTGAATATGTAATTCTGGTTAAAAGTAATGCATCATCCAATCACTGCCAACCATGTCAAAATAAAATTTTGCATTATAAATTCTGAATCTATGTATTAAAAAAATAATTACTCAAGTGGAAGTAAAAGTGCTAACATAAATAATTAAGAAAGTATCCAATTAAAAGAGTACTCAAAAAGTAACTCATTACTTTCACAAATGATATAATGGATGTTAACTCCCCTATATTCCATTACATAATACACATTTAACATGTATTACAGAATTATTATTTGTATTATTATTATTAATGGAAATTCTGTCATCATTCATCATCATGTTGTTCCAAACCTGTATAACATTCTTCCATGCAACACAATAAGGAGATTTTAAACAGAATGTTAGCCTTGGTCACCATTTACTTTCAGTGAATGTGTTATATATATAAATAAAATTTTTTTTTTTTTTTTTTTTTTTGAAAGTGAGTGGTGACCGAGACTTTCAGTCCCTAACATTCTGTCTAACATATTTTGTGTTCCACAGCATACAAATGGTCACACGGGTTTGGAACAACATGAGGGTATGGAAATGATGATGGAATATTAAATTATGGCTGAGCTATCACTTCAAAGGGGTAGTTCACCCAAAAATGAAAATTCTCTCATCATTTACTCACCCTCATCCCATCCCAGCTATGTATGACTTCCTTTATTCTGCAGAACACAAATTATGATTTTTAGAAGAATATTTCAGCTCTGCAGAGCCATACAATACAAGTGAATGGGTGCCAAAATTGTGATGCTCCAAAAAGCACATAAAGGAATCATAGAAGTAATCCATACCTTCAGAAGTTATATGATAGGTGTGGGTGAGAAACGGATCAATATTTAATCATTTTTTGCTAGAAGTTCTTCTCCCTGCTCAGCAGAGGGCAATATGCAGAGAAGAATGTGAATCACCAAAAACACAAGAAGAAGAATGTGAAAGTTATCTGTTTCTCATCCACACCTATCATATCACTTCTGGAGATATTGATTTAACCACTGGAGTCTTATGGATTACTTTTATGTTGACTTATGTGATTTTCTTTTAGCTTTTAAATGTTGGCACCCATTCACTTGCATTATATGGATCAAAAGAGCTGAGAAATTTTTCTAAAAATCTTAATTTGAGTTCAGCAGATGAAAGAAAGTCATACACATCTGGCATGAGGGTGAGTAAATGATGAGAGA
This sequence comes from Myxocyprinus asiaticus, assembly GCF_019703515.2. Classification (NCBI taxonomy): domain Eukaryota; kingdom Metazoa; phylum Chordata; class Actinopteri; order Cypriniformes; family Catostomidae; genus Myxocyprinus; species Myxocyprinus asiaticus. The sequence goes on from NC_059379.1 coordinate 38,817,949, forward strand.
ATTTTCATTTTTGGGTGAACTATCCCTTTAAGGGCTCTTGTCAGATCTGGATGAATTTGTCTATAAGAAGAGAGGTTTGGAAACCTTTCTAGTATGTATTACGGTGAAACTGTAAACAATGTCCCACAGGGACATTATATATAATGCTGAAATATAAACCAAAGCAATATATTTCATAGCTTTTAGTTGTTAGTTCTGTGTAGTTACATTTTTCAGTGTCGAAAGAATTGAGATCATTAGTTCTGTACACAGTACCGCTGCTCCCTAAATGCAGAGTACGCAGACTGCGTAGGGCACCCACCCCGGTCGTGTAACACTCTCTTTGCCATACGATCGCCTCGCACCCACACATCTCTCACGCACGCACCTCGCTGTGCATGTACAGAAATGCTGTCTGTTTGCGCTTCTGTTGTCAATTACACGTTCGGCAGAGCAAAAGGCATTTACACTTAACGTGGATGTTTGCATGGATTTATACAGTTAATCAGCCCGAAATGGATGCAATAGTTTCCAGTACCCCCGCGAGGGCATGGGGTAAATGCGTAAATACTGCTTATGACATGCGGGACAAAGCACAATGATATATTGCTGCGGATTAAAAAATTTACACTTAAAAACTGATGTCACAAGAGCCCATATTTCAGAATCACCCTGAAATTGACCATCACCATGTCACAAAAAAGCCCGCATTATCCATTAGAGCCACGATTTACTCTGCCTTAAGTTGGAGCTGCAATATTAATCTTGAAATATCCGCTTGACTTGGTGTTAAATGAAGGCATTGCATGACGAAACTATTATTTTTTCACTGTGTAGAGCGAAAAAAGTGTTTCACTTTGAAGAGCTTGATGCTGCAGCAGTGAATGACTCGGCTTTTTACTCGAGAGTAAAAAGTACCCACTTGTAAACTTAATGTAACAGAGTAAATGTAGTGTGTTACTACCCACCTCTGGGTATTGTACAGTGATTTTGTACAAAAAAAAAACTAGCATGTGTTTTCAACTATTGAGGAAATAAAGTCATATTTTCCACATATGTGGACTTCTTCTTTATCAGCGCTGATGTGTGAAAAATGAAAAATGTTTCAAGGGGCATATCAAACTAAACTAGAGATGCTACTCTTTACAACCAAACAGGTTTCAATCAAAAAACTATTCAAGGGTACATATATATGAATAAATTTTGACCAGATGCACACATGAAAATGTCTAACAATAACATCTGTACCGTTATTAACTTGAAACTGTTGACTTAGTCACTCATTGCTTTGTGGTTGTTAGGGTGTTCTTATGTGTAGCCAAGTGGAGAAATGTAATGTAATTTAATGTAATTCATCTGTAGTCATAAATCTGAGTTTTGCAACACGTGTTAGAGAATTGAGAATATGTGTTGTGCAGGAGAGCTCCTGGTTTTGTTCATCATTTGAGAATTATTTGGGTAAATATAAAATTGTACACAAAATTCATATAAATTGGATTAAATATGTGTTCAGAAGAGTCATGTTAAAATTTAGTGTTTGTTGTGGGTTATTTTTGAAGGATGCATATAGATTGCACGTGTGGAGTTTGACCACGTTTTGTGCACATGCGAGAACTGGGTGTGTAAATTTAGAATTAATCATATCTTATTTAATTATTTATAGCCCAGAGTGTTTTCCAATCAAGTGAACATGTGTAATGAGAATTGTATTGTTTTAAACTGTTATATGTCCTTAAAGCCTTGTTAAAAATGCATAAAATGCTTTGAGTGATTTAAGCAAGTAAATGCTCAAAATGCTGTGAATGATATAAGCATATATTAAGATGGTGTATGCTGAAGCATATGGATAGGCTAATGCCCTGTTTTTATTTTAATTTAACATTTGCCTCTACCATAGTTCATTTTACCATGTTTCATTTCTGTATTTCATTTTTGTATGTCATTGTACCGTATTTAATTTTTTGTATTTTCTTTATTCTTTTTTGTTGTTTTTTAAACCCCATCGACCACTGTTTTTTTTAATTATTATTTAATAATTTGAATAATCTGTTTAACAGCTGTCAGAATAAAACCCCAAAATATATTTTTGTGTCCGTGTTGTTTCTTTACAATCTACCGGCTACATATGTAATACTTTTTAATTGTTATACCCTTTGGAACCAGAAAATGGCACCTTTTCCTAAAGGGGTGCCTTTAGTGCCGTTGTACCCTTCCAAGCAGTGCATTCTATAGCTTTCATTCCTTTACAGAGTTAAGACATTGCATTCAATCTCCGCAGTAGTTATTATTCCACTTCTGCATAACGTCATTAATTACTTTGTCGAACTAATGTGGTTCGTACAATGGATGTGCTGATTTGTGACATAGTTTCTACATTTTCAGGAAATGTTCTGTCTTGTATAGCTATATATAGTTAGTTTCTCTAATGATGATCGTACTATAGTGGTTAAGCAGAGAGCTATGTTGTTGTACAGGAAATGCACATCAAAGTGGTTCTTGAGTTAACTCCTACTTATCCTAACATGGCTAACATTATCAACTGTGCTTTAATTTAGGCCATTCACTTGTACTTTGGACACAAAATAATTTAATATCAGTTACTTTAAGACATACACTGTTCAGCCACAACATTAAAACCACCTGCCTAATATTGTGTAGGTCCCCCTCGTGCCACCAAAACAGTGCCAACCCGCATCGCACATTTCTGGCACCATTCTGAGTAAATTCTAGAGACTGTTGTGTGTGAAAATCCCAGGAGATCAGCAGTTACAGAAATACTCAAACCAGCCCATTTGGCACCAACAACCATGCCACGGTTCAAATCACTGAGATAAAAAATAAATTCCCATTCTGATGGTTGATGTGAACATTAACTGAAGCTCCTGACCTGTATCTGCATGATTTTATGAACTGCTGCCACACGATTGGCTGAGTAGATAATTGCATGGATGATTGTTGGTGCCAGACGGGCTGGTTTGAGTATTTCTGGTGAAATAATGGTTCCTTTAAAAAAAACAAAAAACAAAACAAAAATAAAAACACTTTTAATGCCATTTTAGAACAGATATATAATTATCCAGATTAATATTGAATAACATAAAGAAGCTGAAATATATCACTAAATAATTTTTGCAGGTACCTAGAGAGGATACATGCTGTTTTTCTGTTGTTTTTATTTTTTCAAAAATCTTTAATTAAATATCGTGAAGAGCATGTTATGGATTGAAATGTGTCAGCCATCATTTCCAAATGAGCATGTACAGTAGAAGGACATCAGTGAGGACATCTACATTTGCTCCAAGGTAAATTAAAGCTATAATTTACCATTAATGTATGTATTGATTCAGGTCTTAGTAAAGATAATAGTAAATAAAGGGTTCACACCATCATAGTGAATGTTATGAGATGTTTTAAGTAGGTCAATTCAGTTTCATTAATGTTATCAGGTGTGTAAAAGATATCAGATGACACTTTTCTCTTTTCAAGTGACTGTGATAATCATTTGCCTCGATTCTGATTCAAAGTCTCCATGGTTTTCAATTAAATTACTGTGTAATTTAATAATTTATTTGACAAAAAACATCAAATTAATAAGCTTTACAATGTCACTCCTCATTCCAGCCTACACAAAAATATTGTCAATTACTTTAGTGAGAATATTTTTCCAAAAACTGCACCTTTCACGGCAATCTCCCATTCATTTCTATGGGAAGTTTTGCATGGCAGAACAAAGGGTCAATTGTCTGAAAATATTTTTCCCATTTATTTCTTCCATAGACTTCCATAGAAAAAATCCTCCATTGAGGAGTTGTAAAGTATGAACCAAACCAGCCAGGGCCGAGGTGAATCGCAACATTACAACCTTTTTTTAGGTAAAACAGTATTTGAAAATTCAACAAAAAGACAAAGGTACAAGTCTGTGTACTTACCGTCTTTCATGAGGGCATGGACTACAATCCCATGAAGCACTGCAAATGATGCAATCAAATATAAAACTATGGAAATATATAAAACTATTAATTTTAGGTTGTTGATTATAAGTATAGAAACAATATAGTTTGCTTATTTGCCAAACATTATGATAAACACAATTATAGAAGTAGTTTGAGAGTGAAGGGAGATCGACTCGTTTGCGTAATTCAGAGTGCGTCATGGGAGTGGGCGAGCGTCTTATTGGCCACAGATCTCTGATTGGTGAAGCTTTCTCTGCTGGACCATGGGTAATGTAGTTGTTCAACAGGAATTTCGATATTAAAGACAATTTTTAAACAATGAAGTTGAAATAACGCAGACTAATGGCTTCAACAGAAGCATATACCATCAATAAACAACCTCAGAGCTCAAGGTAGGTCTGTCTTTAATGGTTTATAAGTTAGTGTTGAAAATCAATTAGTCTATGAGAGAAATTAATGGGATTTTTTCTTCCTGAGCCAGACTGTTGCGCTCTATAGATACAATCGGCAACGCGTCATACTCTGGGGACTTGGTTTAGCGTGGGGGAAATTGATTCCCCTTTACCATAGTTACTCATTTATTACTATGAGAAAAATGGGGAAAAATATCAGATAGCTAGCTGGTACGTGATAGCTGTGCAGTATGTGTAAACCTCACTTCCCTGGCCTCAAGAGGCGCACTAGCGACTGACGCTAGGGGCAGTAGCATTTAGCATCCTTGTTTGCATACCCACCTCCAATGCTGGCTGACATTAGTTCAAGTCCCGCTCTAAGCGGGTCGAGCAGAACTGGTTACACTTGGTATGAATGTATTCTCATCTTCATTAGCACTGTCTTTATTGGCAAACAAAGGACATATTAAGAAGAAACAATAATGAAAACTACTTATGATTGTAGGCTTAATTGTTGTTATACTGCATATTTTATGTAATAACATTCATTTCATCCCCATCATTATTGAATCCCCCTTCTTTGTGTTTTTATGTTTATAGTTTTATTGTATGTCTACAGTTTTACCCTTACCAAAGTTTAAGCCTTCTTGCATTGTCCCCTGAGGCAGTATATTGTAAAATACAAATAATTAAATGTCTTCAATTGAAATAGTATCAGCCATATCACACATCTCACCTTAAATTTGGGCTATTTTATTTGTAAAATAATTTCAAAATATCAGTAATGTGTGGATAAAACACTTTAATAGTCATATTAAGAGATTGTGGAGGCAAGGGCATGATCAGCATTTGTCTGGAAAGAGAATAAGCGGTAAGGATTCTCACCTGAGATGAACTGCTTGTAATTGCTTGTTTCTGTGTTCGCAGTGAGAGACAGAGGAAATGAAAAGGGCCAATCCTCAGAGTGTGGGTTGAGAGAGAGAGAGAGTGTGTGTGTCTCTCTCTCTCTCTCTCTCTCTCTCTCTCTCTCTCTCTCTCTCTCTCTCTCTCTCTTGCCCGGCCCTCAACGATAGATTGAAGCTTCTCCATTACTCTTTTTGCGAACGTGTTTATTGTTTTGTGTATTAATAAAAAAAGACATTTTTTAGTTGGAATCACCGTCTCCCGCTTCCTCATTCCATTGAACTGTTACAGAGATAAAAATAGAAGTGTTGTCGATAATAAACAATGCAGTTAAAATGTTTTAGACAATCGAATAAGAAAATATTAATGTGAAAATTGTAAATGTAAACTTCTGTCTAGAGACTACTAAACTGTATGACTGCACCTCATAAGCTTGCAGTCAGTGGTCTTCTTTAGACCTCTATATTTGTTGGCTGGAAGAATGACAAACGATCATTTCCGTATTTTTTGGCTTTGTCTGAAGTGCAAAAAACTATACAATAGCTTTTTTGTTATGATTTTCGTTGTTAAAATAGCCAAATCTATGTTTAGATTGTTTCTCCCCTTTTTCTCATTAGACTGTATGAGTAACTATGGTAACGGGGCTTTGCTTCCCCCACAAGTGGGCGGGGACTCCTTGCCAATTGTATCTACTGTCCTTAAAGTATTAGTACTAAAATTGAGTAAAGAAATATGTGATGGAGAGGCTGCATCAGAGTCAAGGCAAATGCTTATCATAATTAATTAAAAAAAGAGAAATTGTTAATAATGGTGTAACAGAACAGAAGTGTACCTGCATTGTAGTTAGGTTGTTAGTTGTTATGCTAACGTTACTACAACACATTAAGGCACTGTGAACTCCTTACTCACAATTGCGACTACTATAATCAATACGTGAACGAATCAACGTTAAATTGCATTTAATAAATTAACCTTGGAGGAAATGTTTGTTGTTACTGATGTTATGTTCATTTAGGAAAGAGCCAGTTTAAAATGTTATCAATAATATTTTAGGTTTTTGAAATAGAAAAAAAACTATGTTATGGTCATGGCTACCTTGAATGTTCATGGCTACCTTGTGCTACCACAAGTGCAAAAGAGCAATCACCCCTCACACACCCAAATAGCAGCAGGTTCACGTGCACAGGAAAAAGGAGAGAATAAATCCTGCACACTACCATAACATGCTTTCTATCCATTTATTCATCAAGCAGCAACAATTCGGCTCATCACTCATCTTTACGCATATCTATATTGTGTTTTCTACTACAAAAATGCCCTGGTAACAGTGTTTTCCTATCTGTCACTCACTCGACGTTGTGTTGATGTAGTGACACTATGGGTCACTCTTGGGAGCCCCAAACACCTCTGCTCTTTTGAAAAAAGGTCAATGGGAATTGGCGAGTGGAATTTGCATGCCACTCCCCCAGACATACGGGTATAAAAGGAGCTGGTATGCAACCACTCATTCAGATTTTCTCTTCGGAGCTGAGCAGTTGTATTCAGTGCACTGAATACAATTCCCTCCAAAGACGCACCTCAAAACTGCTGGATTTATGGCACATATCAGTAGCTTCTCCCCCTCTGCACCTGTGGAGTGCAGAGAATGCCCCTGGGTGCTTCGGCAGAGCAAAAAATGAGAGTATATTCTAAAAGAGTATATTTTCATTCACAAAAAGAGCGGCACACAAGGAACGTCTTTTTAAAGATGCCTTTCTGTTTGTGTGTTATTCCTGTTGCGGTCGTTATCTCTCCGCTTCTGACGGCCGAGACATCGTTCGTGGATGGGTCATGTCCTCATTGCAAGAACATGACCATGGCAACGTTGCGGTCGCGGCTTGCTTATGTAAGAAAGCAAGCCACCCTAGCGGCTCCCCTCACTGGTCCTTCTACCTACAGGTTTGAAGCCACATCGGTTAGCACTGGGGTCAATTTGGGGAAATCAATGGGACCACCTCCACCGGGTATCCCCCCATGGACCTCCCATTCCTCAGCACGCTCGCTTGCCCCGGTCGGGCGCTCGGACGAGACCGCCCGGCTCGTCTCAGGGCGAGTTCGACCTATTGTTTGGAGCCCGGGAAGATGATGAGTTATCAACCGCAGTATCGGAGAGCGGGCTCATCCAGTCAGACGCATTCCTCTTTCAGGAATGGTCGCCCAGTCTTAGGCTGACACGGAAATGATAGACATGCTTTCCCGGGTGGCCGCAAGCGTCAGGCTAGAATGGAACCCTCCACTTTCCCCTGAATCCTCGCAGCTTGACAAGTGGTACCTGGGCTCGGGGTGTCGCCCACGACCATGCCCGCCCTGGTTCCTTTCTTTCCGGAAGTGCATGAGGAGCTGACAAGATCGTGGGAGGCACCTCTTACTGCCCGGTCCCGGCCTTTCAGCTCCCCCGCTCTCACTACCCTCGATGGTGGAGCGGCCAGGGGATATTCGGTGATCTCTCAGGTTGGCCTGTTCGGCGACACCGTCGAGGACTTTGCTCAGCAGTTCTCGGCGGTGAAGAAGCAGACGTAGGCCATACAACACATCCTGCCCCGGCATGGCTCAAGACCCCGTACCCCGTCTGCTCGTCGTCAAGGGCATCCTCCTGCAGTAACAACACTGGCTCCACTGCAGAGCCCCCATGGCCCGGCCCCGGTGTGGAGCCCAACGCAGGAAGCAGATGCCACCCGTCTCACGGCCAGCCGCCAAGAACCCGAGGAAGGCTTCGAAGTGTCTCTGAGACGGGAGACCCAGAGGCAAGGAGACCTGCTTCTCTGGAGCTGGTGAACAGACCACTTCATCCCCCGGTGGAGGGCCAGGAGGACAATCTTTTGTTTCATTTTTTGCCACATGCCCAAGAGGCTGCGTTACACCAAAAGTTCGACAAAAGTGTTAGAAAACACAGACTGATTTTAGAAGTCAAAAAATTTGATTTCTAATTTCCCGTGAATTTTGAATTCAATAAGTTTTCAGCTTACATTCACCCTGCATCATTGTGGAAAACCTGAAAGATATTATCAACTACAAGACACTATCCCCCAACCCTGTGGGGAATGCAGAACTGGCTGATAACCTGAATGTGTTTTATTGCAGGTGTGAAAAGCCCAGTCTCTGAAATTAGAGACCGTCCCCTCGAATTCTGAACACAATGGTCAAAAGAGACGCATGTTATGTGTATTTCAGGTGTATACAGTGAATGGTGTCTCACCTGTTCACTTGTGATAGGATCAGCCAAAACATACCTTAATACTAGGTGTAAACATGGCCAAAGCCTGTGTAGACCAGTAGGCCCTGATCTTCATCCAGATTTTTAACAGATCATTGGAGCAATGTGAAGTCCCTTCCTGCTTCAAAACCTCCTGCTCCACTATCATAGCCATTCCCCCTACAAAAAAACAAGATCCCAAGACTTAATAACTACAGACCTGTCGCTCTGAGATCTATGGTCATGAAGACATTTGAGAGACTGTTGTTGGCCCACCTGAAGGACATCACTGGACCATTGCTGGACCCCCTTCAGTTTGCCTATCGAGCAAAAAGGTACTTGGATGATCCAGTCAACTTGGGATTGCATTACATACTTCAGCATGGACAGTCGAGGGACTTTTGCAAGGATCCTACTTGTGAACTTCAGTTTGGCTTTCAACACAATAATTCCTGCTCTTCTATGGAATAAACTCAGTCCTCTGTTCCCACCATTATCTGTCAATGCATCACCAGGCACCAGCTTTCTGACAGATAAGCAGCAGCTAGTGAGGCTGGAAAAATTTACATCCAGCACCTGTACAGTCAGCACTGGCACCCCCCAGGGATGCATGCTCTCCCCAATGCTCTTCTCCCTATACACAAATGACTGCACTGCTAGGGACCCCTCTGTCAAGCTCCTGAAGTTTGCAGATGTCACTACAGTCATCGACCTCATCCAAAATGATGACAAGTTTGCATGCAGAAGGGAGGCTGAGCAGGTACTGTACTTGTCAGGTGCAGAGTCCTGAAGTGGGAGTCATTCTAAACCCTGAGTTAATGTAATGCTGGGTAATTTTGTTTAGCAGTTCCCTCATTACCCTAGGTTAGTAATTACAGTAATCCTGGGTTTTCAGGTTTGGAGATTTTATTTTATAACTTATAGTTTATTTTAGCCGATCTACATCAGTACTCTGTTGGTTAGCAAGGAATGGTGGGTAAATTTACCTCTCCACTTCCTGTGAAGTGATGTATCGATGTACACTAGTATTCCCTTTGCAATTTGGAGTGCCCTTCGAACTGAACATGTACACTCCCTTCGGATTGGAATCTCACTTTAGATGGCTGAAAACCATGTGAAGTCCACTTCACAGGACCCTATCGGTCGACTGGAACACACCTACTGTATACCATTGGAACCGCAATACAGGGTTAGCACCACAAAACCAACAAGCTGTGCTAAACCTGCTCCGGAGTAGGGTTTCATAGCCCAGGGGTAAAAGCATTGCTAACCCTTTTCAAAATTGCAAGTGTGAATCATTGCTTAACCTAGAGTTAATAGTGGCCTTAACTATGGATAAATGTATAAAAGCCCTATAAAGTATCGAAAAGGAAAAGACCAAAATTGCAAATGTTGTCAGCCACTGACAGTGTCCTCTAAGATAGCATGCTTTCTTCTTCAAGGGGGCACTTGACGGCTTAGAAAACCAAATCCTCCATTTATCCGCACTCAATTTTAGAATGATTTATGTGCAGTTCTTCGCAAATTGGAGACAATTCTACACTGGCAAGTAATTTTTTATAAAAACTGATAATTGCAAGGATTCATACCTGTGGATGGAAATCCGCCCATGCTGTATCTATAAAATCCTTTTTAAATTCCTCATTCAGTAATAATAAACGATATGTGATTGACCAGTCCTGACCAGTGCTGAAAAAAGTAACAAGTACCACATGACAGTGCTGTCTATGTGGTGCTTCAGCAGTGGTCTGGACCTCTGGTAAACAATTTACACCCGATCAATACACCCAAATTTTAATAACCATTGAATTATAAACAGACCTAAAAAATTGCCGTTGCGTGGTGCCCCTCTGGACGTGGTGCCCCTGGGCATGTGTCCAATTGCCCATATGGTTATTCCGGCCCTGGTTGCACCATCCGCTAATCAATTGCTTTAAACTAAAATTCGAACATCTACACACCTTCACAAAATTCAAAACATGCATGACTTTACAATAAAAATGTGCATAAAAAACTGCATAAAAATGTCAAAGCTGCTCTTTTCCATAATGAAAATGCATAATGAATAATAACTGTCAAGTTTAGTTGATCTTTTGCTTGGTTTATTAAAAAAAAAAAAAATGGTAGCACTTTACAATAAGATTACATTTGTTAACATTAGTTAACTATATAGGTATATCATGAAGTAACAATGAATAAAATGAACAGCATTTATTATTCTTTGTTAATGTTACTTTCAACATATATTAATACATTTTTTAAGTAAAATGTTAACATTAGCCAAGATTAATAAATGCTGTGCAAATATTTTGTTCATTTTTACTTCATGTATTTTCTAATGTTAACAAATAACAACCCCCACTCCCCTTTATGATCTCTTTAGCATAACAACATCTTCCATTTTTGCAATACAAGTGCTTTTTTAATTAATATTAATTTTAATTGTTTATCAAGTCTTGGCAGACATATCACATATAATCTCAAACGCTTTAAATAGGTCCAAGTTGACCGTCCATCTTCACAAATGATCCTGCATTAGTCCACATCCACAGCTCAAATAACATGAAGTACATCAGTCAATAAACATCATCTGTCAAAAATAAACAAGCAGTATGTGGTGAATAAATCGCTGTTATGTTCTGATTTCATCACAAATGTGTTCTGGACATTACCATGGCAACAGGAATTGCACTACAGCTCCCCTGAGTTTTGGAAACACACACTCATTCACCCACACACACTCATACAAAAATAAGCTAACAAATGATAATAGATACTGAAATAATTATGCACTGTTGACCAATACACAGAGCGTCAGTAGAGGACATTACGGTCAGCTACTTTCAATCTGGATTCACCTCCAGTGAGAGCAACTGAGTTCTGAGCTGTGCTACAGAAATAACTGTCTACTTGCATAATTAATTTAGTAACTGCACACTGTGTAAGGTTATGCAAAATTTCCAAGAATAAGCATCAAATAAATGACTTGTTTTAAAAGTCAAGCAAGCGTTTACCCCATAGGCTTACATAAATGCATTGTCAAGACATTCTTTTTTTTTCTTCTTCTTCTTCTTCTTCTTCTTCTTCTTCTTCTTCAAACTGAGGGAGTAAAAATGATTTTCTGTGGAAGTTTATCTATATATGGAGCTTGGAATTTAAGGAATAAATAAAAAAAAATAAAAAAAACTCCTTTAAAGGAACATTCTGGGGTCAATACAAGTTTAATCGACAGCATTTGTGGCATAATGTTGATTACCACAAAAATGCATTTCAACTTGCTCCTCCTTTTCTTCTTCTTCGTATTCAAAAAAAGCAAAAATCATGGTTGCAGTAAGACACTTACAATGGAAGTGAATGGGGCCAATCCGTAAACTTTAAGATACACACTGTTTCATAAGTATAGCCACAAGAAGTAACCAATATGCATATTACTGTAACATGATTTTATTGGGATAAAACTGCTTACTAACATTTTCTGTGTTACATCCTCTTAAAACCCAAATTAAAACCCTAAATCAGCTATAAAAACTGTGACATAAACAACTTTACAGCTCAAATAATACACAATTTTTACCACAAGAATTCATGTAAATGCTTATATAAAATGATAAGCTACATATTTCTGTCTTTAAACCATCCAAAAAATTGGCTCCATTCACTTCGTTTGTAAGCGCCTCACTGAAGCCTCAAGCTTGCTTTTTTAAGAAATAATTTTTTGTGGTAATCAACATTATGCCACAAATGTTTTTGAATGATCTTAACTTATACTGAACCCGGAATATTCATTTAAACACCAAACATTGATTACATTTTTGCTTTCAGTCTAAACATAGTATACTTTTTCAAGGTGATTTGATGCTGTGGTCTATTTTTGCAATTGCCCGGGTGGTGGTAGAGGACACATTTTTATACTACATCGTTTACACATATTTCCTGGCATTGTCTTTGTTCTTTACTTCAGTTCTTCACATTTTTCCTGTCTTTCTAGTGACAAAAGTGGGGCCGACTTTGGTGGCACATTTCTGTGTTTTCCAGTCAGCAGAAAACAGATGAGGTGGGACTGGCAGAGAAGGTACACACGGCCAGCATCACAGTGCCAGGGGGAGAGAGCCGCCAAATGGCATGCCCGTTCCCTTGGCCAGCTGGGGGGTGGGTGAGGGGAGATGGTGGGGGGTAGATGGGATAGAGTATGGGGGGGGGGGGGGGGGGGGGGTCTGCATCATAAATTCCACAACATCTGTTCAATGGTACAGTCACCGCGGAGGCTACGTTTGCTGTGCAGTGAAGCTGGTTAATTGTTTATTGTGTGGAATGATGGTGGTGAGCATGAAGGAATGGAGCAAAGCAGTACACCAATGAGTAAGATAAATTCAGAGAGAAATTTCATGCACTCAAGTTTATGATACATTCAGAATAGAAATGTCATTATTTATTAGAATGTCTGACTACTACCGTAAATGGGCACTCCATTAAAGGCCATGTCCATTTAAACATTTTAAAAACCAGAAAATAAAATAGACATTCACACATGCATATTGAATAAGCTGACAGAACGCAGCTAAAATCATTCACATCCAAAGCTAAATCAGGGTGATAAGGGGTTATACGCTTTCTGCAAAAAGAAAAACAGCATTGGGCAAAATTTAGAATTTAAAAATTAGTGAATTATAATTGAATTGGACACGCCCAACAGGATGTTGAATTGGAATTTAAAGTGGAATGACAGGAAGAGGAATACTGAATTGCAATTCAGAGAAATTTGACAGCCACACAACAAATTAATTAATTTAGACTAACACATTTTCCATACAGCAGCACAAATTATCTACCACACCACATCTTTTTATATTTTATTTATTTATTTTTTAAAGATAACTTCACATAGTGTCAATCCATTTTTTAAAACTTTGGGTTAAATTACAGCATTCTAGGAAAAGTATTCTTCCACCATGATCCATAAAATGAAACAACACTTACTGCTTTACATTATTATCCTTGAATTTCATTTCATTTTAATTCTACCTCCTTAAATTCAAACTTAAATTATTGTGATCAAATTCTGCACCCTGTTTGGAACCTCAATTAAAAATAAAAATAATAATAGTAATTTTCAAGGTATTTTTTATTTAATTCTGAATGGTGCACAACCAGCATCAGAAATTAATTTAAGGGGCAATATTGCCCCCCAGGATTTGATTTTCAGGGGCCTTTTTAGCTTTTCAGGACATATCTTTTTTCTATCCATTTAAAACAAATTGTGTCTCATCTGTTTATGTCAATTACCTAAATTTAATCAATTCATTAATACAAATTCTCAAGATTGAGAATTTATTACCTCTTTCCCTAAGAATGAAATAAACAAATTGTATGCCATAATATGTAAAACTAGGACTATATTAAAATATGAATAACTTCAGCAGATATTACAACTAAGAAACAGAAGAATTAATTATGACGGCTTTTTTTTACCCCACATTTTCAATTACGGGGGCATTTTTGCCCTGAGCACCCCCTTAATTTATGACGATGTACGCAACCCTGAAAAGACCACAGTTTAATTTGTTTACATCACCATGTTGTCATCTTAGTTAGCATAATCTGTGTGAAATTGTGGATCATGGTCACAGTAGGCACTTGTTTGGGTTCTTGCGACTTTCTCGCAGTTTGTGTTCTCTCTGTCCATATTGACTGTAAATCTACTATTTCTTTTCAGTTCAGCACAAGCACTAGCAGTGCCAAGGTCATTGGTTTACTTTTATAATTAGCTTTACCTTGAATGCAAGTTGCTTTGGATAAAGTATCTGCCGGATGAATAATAACCTGATTTGATTAACCAACATATTGATATGAAATCAATATATCTTCTGTACAAGAAATCAACCTCAAAGATGCAAAGATATCTCATAAAAAAATAACCATAACACAGCTTAGGGGCACATACACACACACACACTCACACACACAGGCCTACACAATGCTATACACACATAGATTTGATAGGCACACTGCTGAGGTCATTGGAGCTTTACCTTTCCGAGGCAGTGTATGGTTCCAGATCAAACCCTACACTCACACAAACACACACAAACCAGTGCCTCCTGACACAATCAAACCACCACCCTTCCATATTATCCCCTCCGCGCTCTGTGCCAGCCCCCAGTCTTCACAGTGTGTCATGCCATCTGGTGCCCTCCCTTCCCAAATCCTCCGCCCCCCCTCACACGTATACCCACAATTCCCCTCTCTGCTGTCTCTGAGCTCGAGCCAAACAGGAGGCTTTCCCTCGGATCACTACATCCTCTCAAACGTCCTAAACAAATGCTCACACACAATCACACACACACAACTCACAGACGTGACCTCACACAGACTCACACACCTTGTAATCAAATGCATGTAGCTCATAATATCCAGTAACTTGTGTGTAGACACATGAATCACATGACACAAACACACCACTGTACATGACTAAATTCACATGTATTTATTTCACAGATGTTTAAGGTATATTTTATCAGTTGCATAATTTTTTACCTTAGCATTTATGGTGCTATGCTCTACCAGAGCTACTTCTTGCATGTTCTGAAGCAAATGTAAGTGGTGTTTGCCCATTCAAAAGTGACTGCCATGATGCTAGGGTGTTGTGGGTGACTGCCAGGGGGTGCAATTGCTAGGGTGTTCTGAATGGTTGTTACAGTGTTGTTGGGGAGATGTTGTTAGACCCAACCCAAAGTCTCACACAGCAGCAGAATATTGTTGTTAGTCCTTTTTATGAGTGCTAAATACAGTTATGTTCACACACAGTTCAGTTTCTAATGTGCGCTCAGTAAGATTTTAGATTCCTCTTATTTGTCCCAGTAGTTCAAGTGGTTTTGGACTTTGACTCCTTTCGTAATGGATGCACAAATTAACTTTGTTTAGTAACTGTTGCCACTTCAAATGAAGATGAATATTTATGTTCTGTTTTGTTTCTTTTAGTCTCCATCTCATACTACACACATCCCTATCATGGACATTCTTGGTTTCAGTTGTTGCGCACTGAACTGTGACTTAGCGTGTGTTAGCGCTTGATGCCATTTGTCCGTGATCTGCGGCGTGAGAGCTGCAGGTCATAGCGGTTTGTTTTAACACTCCAGCAGATACCTCTTGTTTGGACATTTTATCTTTGCACACATTCTGTTTGGACTGTCTGGTGTTTCACACTGCTGATCCATATGTTACCTCTGGACTATACTGTTGATTTGAGCTCCATTTTTGTCTGTAGTATGTATATCAAGTTTGTTATATTGTTTGGATGCTTCTTTTTTTAACATGTACTTTTATGTCTGAGCTTTGGTTGAAAGCACTATATCTAGTAAACATGTTATTATTATTATCATTATTAGTGGTAGTAACTCAATTGGAATTGCATGACACAGTGTTACATGCTGTCAACATGGCAGCGGCCATGAGGGGGCGACCCGCTCCATGTAAAATTAAACAGCTTTTATTGAGCGACTGACATGACTGCTATCGTCATCTAATCTGAGTGTACATCATTGTAAAAATTGATCTAAAAAGTGCTATTCATGTCTTTATGTGTAAAACATTTTTAATCAGCAAAAACGTACTCAGTGCACCTTCAAGGAGAGTGACAAACTACAACCGAACTGACACCCTTATATTTTCAGGACTCACAAGCGTATTTTCGGCAAACCAGTGATGTGTGAATGGAACCATACTGGACAACTAGTTTTTTATTTTTTTTAAATATGAAGGTTTGTTAGTGACCCGAGATAAGTAATAGTGTCATGATATACAGTATATTGCACTTCCATAAATAATATTTTTATCTTTATTTCGGTAACACTTTATTTTATGGATCAGAAATTAGGCAGTAATTAATTACTAATAATTGGACTTGTAAGGGACTAGTTGCGGACTTGTTTGGAATTAAGGTATTTATTAGGCCATTGTTGATTTCTTGCCCTTGCCTATTAGCCTCTTTACATTTGTTTTTGTTTATTTGTTGTTGTTTTTTTCCTAACAAATAACTTATTAGGTTAAAACAAAAGATACCAATTGCTAGTAAGGTGCAAAATACATCCTTTATAGGTTCTCATTACACTATGTTAATGTGCAACAAGTGTAAAATAAATATAGAAGGCAGATACTTTAGATGCATAGTGTAAATAGCAACTAAAAGCATCAACTTTGCACTAAGGGCAAATAGTTTTAGATGATATTTGCACCCCTAGTTAAATACCACCATACAGTATAGGGTCATCACTTCAGCATGTTTATTGTGTTTATTTAGAGTCCCACAAACACCCTGCACCAACCCCTGACCCTAAACCTAACCCTAACCTTCCCTGCTTTGTTGAAATACTATATGAATTCTGCATGTATTCCATACTTATAAGCAGCAAATTCACACAGAGTACTGAGAACCTATAAAGGATGTATTCTGCATCATACTAGCTATTGATATGTTTTGTTTTTAACTAAGAAATTCATTGTTATTACAAAAGCAAATAGAAAGGGGCTAGCAAAAATAAGAAACCAGCCAATAAATACATGATAAATAGCCTACTTTATAATGCCAAACAAATCCATAACTAGTCACTTACAAGTGTAAATATTAGTCATGAGTTACTGTCTAAATTTCTGATCCCTAAACTAAAGTGTTACCTTTATTTCATACCTACATACAGTACATTTACTATTACAGGATATCTTTTTTTTTTTTTTTTTTTTTGCTTATTACATAACAAAAGAGTACTATGTAATGGGTACCGTTTTATGTGCTATGATGGTGAATTATCAGCATTCCATATGCGTGTACACTTACATATTGACAGCATGGTTGCGCTAAAGAAACCATGAGATTCTTGTTGATGTTTGCTGAACAGGAACACTGTAAAATGCACGTTGAAATTCTTCAAGTGACAGTGCCTTTTTTAGTGTTTCTTCTACAAATGAATGCAAACTCAGTGTTTTCACCTGTAAATTGTACACATTATTTCAAACAGCGATAGCTCATATCATTATTATATATATGATTTCATGATATAATATTAATTAATAGAATGTAGAATTTTTGTATTTTTTCCACAAAAAAATAAATAAAAAAATGATTAAAAAATAAAATATTCATTTTCACATACTTTTCTCAGGACAGGTTTTGTTCAGTTCTGTTGCTTGTTCTGCATCTGATCAGCCTAAATGTACACCACTCTTTCAGAAAGCCTATTTGTTTGTGATCTTTTATTATAGTGAAAAGTACATGAGAAACTCTTATTATTTAAACTTTGAGGATTGATATTGTGTATTAAAGAACTTTATTTTGATGAGAAATTATAATGTGTATTTTCCTCAAACATACAGTATTTTCAGAAATTAAGTGTTTTATAAGTGTTTTATTATATTGAATCGAGATTATATCGAATCGTGAACTCATATCGTATATCGAACCGAATTGTGAGATAACAATATCATCCCATCCCTACAAAACATTAACAAAATATAAATATATATAAATATATAGTATATTCATATATTAATAAATATATACAGTAACAGAACTTTACTGTATAGTAAATTTTGTCTTTAAAAAAATGCTTTGAAAATGTTACACTATCTGGGCATTTTGTAGATCCATTTATCATAAATATATGTGCTGGGTCGCTAAAGACCCCAGATATGTAATAATGACTGCCGAAAACACCCAAGCATTTAAGGGTTAATGAAACAGCTAAAAAGACTCATCTTTTACTTCGTTATTCACCTAAAATTCATAGTACGTGACAACTGCTCCTAAACAGACATTTGCAACACCACAAAAATGCTGATTTAGATTGTGGCATCTAAACAAAGAACAAATGGCATAGAAAAAGTGATAGAAGAGAAATCATTCATCTTACTGATACTCCATCAATCAGCAGAGAGCTTTATTAAAGATCTGGACTGAACCCAAAAGCACAGATTTACCCATTTATCTCTGGCACACTGTATATCACTGAGTCTTTGAGTCCTTTAGATAACGGTTGTGTTCCAAATGGAATACTAGCACATTACACAAGAAATGTTTCAAACAGTATTATGCTGCATTGTTGTCACATGACCTTATTATGTTCATGTTTAATTCATCAAGTGACATCCAGTTATTATCTCAGAAATGAAAAGTATAACTGAATACAGTATCTCTCAGAAATAAACATGGTCATTTTACATTTTCATTCCAATTTTGTGTAAAATGTTGTAACTTTTGGCAGTCTGATCAAATAATTAGTCAAGACATTTTTTTACAAATCTTTTTAAGAGTGATATTAATTCAGAAAATTCATATACTGAACACAGTATAATAAGCCTACAATACGCAGCAGAAATAATAGTATAGTATGCTATTTTCTTGAATGTAGTGGATAGCTATTTAATGCAGTTGTGCCATTGTCAGAGCTGTTGGTGCTTGTATCATCTGAAAATTGTTTGTACTCAGTGTAGCATGATGAGCATCTTCTTACTGTATTACACTTTACATGTTTAAAGTAAGATTTTAAAGAAATACTGGACATGTATTCAATTCAATCTACAAATAGCATTAAATTCTATTACATGAGAAATATATTGCAAGAGATAACTGTCATGTAACTTTGGCAAGTTCAGAAAACTCTGAAGATGAAAAAAAATATCGTGTTCCTGTAGTGTGATGTGCAACATGACCAGACTGTTAAAATTTGCAACCATTTGACTGAAGCTTATTTCACACCCACAGCAAATATTCATGGCAAAAAAAAAATAAAATAAAAATGCAGTCCAGGACCTATTCACACTAGGGACAAAAATGTATCTGACGACAGGCAAGAAAGCCTCACCTACCAATAAGATATAAGGGTCATGTCTCTAGGATCAGCTTTACAGTGGTTGATATTGTTGGTCTCTGAGTACAAGGAAGATAAAAGTCAGCAGTACGTTGTGTCGATGTAGTGACACTAGGGGTCACTCTTGGGAGCCCGAAACACCTCTGGTCTTTGAAAAAAGGCCAATGAAAATTGGCGAGTTGTATTTGCATACCACTCCCCCAAACATATGGGTATAAAAGGAGCTGGTATGCAACCACTCATTCAGATTTCTCTTCGGAGCCGAACGGTCGATGTTCACTGAGCTGAATTCCCACGGCTGTTCATTACCTCTGCTGCATCTGACGGCGCATTTCAGCGGCTTCTCCCCCCTCCGCACTGGTGCACTGCAGAGAACGCCCCTGGGCGCTTCGGCAGAAATAAAAGAGTATATTCTAAAAAAAGAGTATATTTCTCTAAAAGAGCGGCACACATGGAACGTCTTTTTAAAGATGCTTTTCCATTTGTGTGTTATTCCTGGTTGCGGTCGTTATCTCTCGCCTTCTGATGGTCACGATCGCTGTCTTTCGTGTCTGGGCACTGCCCACACAGAGGCAGCGTTCGTGGATGGGTCATGTACTCATTGCGAGAACATGTCCATGGCAACGATGTGGTCACGGCTTGCCTTCGTAAGAAAGCAAGCCACCCCAGCGGCTCCCCGCCCCAGTCCTTCTACCCACGGTTATGAGGCTAGCATGGCTAGTACTGGGGGTGATTTGGGGACCCCAATGGGACCACCTCCACTGGGTATCCCCCCACTGACCTCCCATTCCCCAGCACGCTCGTCTGCCCCGATCGCCCAGCCACAGGCTGATGTGGAGATGACGGACATGCTTTCCCGGGCAGCCGCGAGCGTCGGGCTAGAGTGGAACCTCCACTCTCCCCTGAACCTTCGCTGCTCGATGATTGGTTCCTGGGCTCGCGGAGCCGCTCACAGCCATGCCCCGCCCCAGTTCCTTTCTTCCCGGAAGTGCACGAGGAGCTGACAAGGTCATGGGAGGCACCTTTTACTGCCCGGTCCCGATCTTTCAGCTCCCCCACCCTCACTACCCTCAATGATGGGGCGGCCAAGGGCTATTCGGTGATCCCCCCGGTGAATAAGGTGCTCACGGCTCACGTGCCACCTGGCACAGGTGCCCAAAGCTCCCGTCCAAGGCCTGTAGGTTTACGTTGTCCCTGACGGCCAAAGCCTATGGTGTCGCTGGACAAACCACCACCTCCCTGCATGCCATGGCTCTCCTGCAATTCCACCAAGCCAATGCGCTAAAGGAACTGCACGAGGGTAGTTCCGCCCTGGGATTGATGCAGGAGCTGTGCTCGGCGACCGACCTTGCTCTCCGGGCGACGAAGGTCACGGCGCAGTCTCTCGGGCGGGCGATGTCCACCTTGGTGGTTCAGGAGCGCCACCTTTGGCTCAACCTGGTTCGAGATGGGAGAGGCCGACAAGGCACGGTTCCTTGGCACCCCCATTTTCCAGGTTGGCCTGTTCGGCGATACTGTCGAGGACTTTGCCCAGCAGTTCTCAGCGGTGAAGACACAGACCCTTCCTGCGGTTTGCATTCGAGGGTCAGGTGTATCAGTACAAGGTCCTCCCTTTCGACCTGTCCTTGTCCCCTCGTGTCTTCACGAAGGTCGCAGAGGCAGCCCCGTTAAGGGAAGTGGGCATTCGCATCCTCAACTATCTCGACGATTGGCTAATCCAAGCTCACTCTCGGGATGTGTTGTGTGCACACAGGGACCTGGTGCTCTTGCACCTCAGCCGACTAGGGCTTCGGGTCAACTGGGGAAAGAGCTCTGAACTGGGAGGAGCTTGAATCTCTTTTCTCGATGACAGCACGCCTCACGAACGAGCGCGCACAGTCGGTGCTGACCTGTTTAAAGGTGTTCAGACAGAAGACAGCGGTTCCACTGAAACTGTTTCAGAGGCTCCTGGGGCATATGGCATCCTCAGCGGTGGCCACTCCGCTCTGGTTGATGCACATGAGACCACTTCAGCACTGGCTCCAGACTCGAGTCCCGAGATGGGCATGGCACTGCGGGACACATCGCATGGCCATCACTCCGGTCTGTCACCACCTCTTCAGACCTTGGACCGACCTCACAATTCTACGGGCAGGCGTTCTCCTAGAGCAGGTCTCCAGGCGCATCGTGGTTACGACAGAAGCCTCCAAAATGGGCTGGGGCGCTGTATACAACAGGCACCCAGCCGCCGGCTCCTGGACGGGCCCGCAGCTATGTAGGTACATTAACTGCCTCGAGTTGTTGGCAATTCTGCCACCCTGCGGAGGTTCCGGCCATTGATCCAGGACAAGCATGTGTTAGTTCGGACAGAAAACATGGCAACGGTGGCATACATCAACCGTCAAGGTGGTTTACGCTCCCATTGTATGTCACAACTCGCCCACCGTCTCCTCCTCTGGAGTCAGCAGCACCTCAAGTCGCTGCGAGCCACTCACATCCCGGGCGACCTCAACACTGCAGCGGACGCACTGTCACAACAGGTTACCCTCAGGGGAGAGTGGAGTCTCCATCCTCAGGCGGTCCAGCTGATTTGGAGACGATTCGGGCAGGCACAGGTAGACCTGTTCACTTCCCAAGAATCCTCCCACTGCCCGCCCTGGTACGCCCTCACCAAGGCAGCTCTCAGTATAGACGCGCTGGCACACAGCTGACCCCCTGGTCTATGCAAATATGCATTTCCCCCAGTGAGCCTACTTGCACAGACCCTGTGCAAGGTCAGGGAGGAAGAGAAGCAGGTCATCCTGGTAGCACCCTACTGGCCCACCCAGACATGGTTCTCGGACCTTATGCTCCTCGAGACAGCCCCCTCTGGCGAATTCCCCTGAGGAAGGACCTTCTTTCTCAGGGACGGGGCACCATCTGGCACCCACGACCAGACCTCTGGAATCTCCATGTCTGGCTCTGGGCGGGATGTGGATGACTTGAGTGGCCTACCACCCGCGTTGGTAGACATGATCACTCAGGCTAGGGCCCCCTCTACGAGGCGCCTGTATGCCTTGAAGTGGTGTCTGTTCGCTAAGTGGTGTTCTTCTCGACGCGAAGACCCCCAGAGATGAACAGTCAGATTGGTGCTTTCCTTCCTGCAGAAGAGGTTGGAAGGGCGGCTGTCCCCCTCCACCTTGAAGGTGTATGTAGCTGCTATAGCGGCACACCACGACACAGTGGACGGTAAGTCCTTAGGAAAGCATGACCTGATCATCAGGTTCCCGAGAGGCGAACATCTATTTGGATCACACACAGAGCTTTAGAGTCTCTGAGCAGCTCTTTGTCTGCTTTGGTGGACAGCAGAAAGGAAGCACTGTCTCCAAGCAGAGGATCGCCCACTGGGTCATTGACGCCATAACAATGGCATATCATTCCCATGATGTGCCGCCCCTGGCAGGGCTATGAGCCCATTCTACCAGGAGTGTGGCGGCCTCCTGGGCCTTGACCAGTGGCGCCTCTCTAACAGACATTTGCAGAGCAGCGGGCTGGGAAACACCCAACACCTTTGCGAGGTTCTACTATCTCCGGGTGGAACCGGTTTCGTCCCGTGTAGTGGCAGGCACAAGCAGGTAAGTCCGGGACAGCTGGCCGGGTGTATTGCTTGCGCATAGCGCCTTTCACCTCCCCTGAGCTGAAGACGTGAGCTGTTGTCTCCCAGTAGTGTTCACAAACTGTGTTCCCTGGATGACTTCCTCCGAGCCCTGTGGCAGACAAATTTGCGGAGAAACTTGCTGCCAGTTCAGTACATGTGCTAACTAAGCCCTGTACTGGGGTAGGTGCTCCGCATGTGTTGGTCCCCCATAGGTAACCCCATGTGACGTATATCTTCCGCTAATTCATTTCCCTGTTGGTAAACTGCGTCTTCCTTGGGCAGAGGCCCCTCTGCCCAGTCACCATGTTTGTAGAAACTCCTCCCCCGTAGGGTAGGACCTACCATGGGACTTCTCCACATGACATACTTCTGACAAGGCTCGGCAAGACCATGTGATGTATTTCCACTCAAAATACCCCTCCAGTCGGTTAACTCTTTTTTTGGGGGGGAGAGAGAAAAAAAAAGAGGGGATATGAGGCCACGACTGGGCTAGCCTGTCTGTATCTTTTGGGCAGTTGACTTGTCCCCGAAGGGCCGTTCGACATTCATAACAGCGTTGGGGGAGGTTACGTGTCGGCCTGCTGCGCTGGCTACGAGGCACACAGTGGTCTGCCCGTCACACACCGCCAGTTCACGTAACACAGTTTAGCCAGTTGTGGTGTTTCGTCTAGGGACTCCTTGTGTCACTACATCGACACAACTTCGAGTGAGTGACAGATAGGGAATGTCCTGGTTACTTGCGTAACCTCCATTCCCTGATGGAGGGAATGAGACGTTGTGTCCCTCCTGCCACAATGCTGGACTACCCGCTGAAATGGCCGGGACCCTGTCTCGGCTCCTCAGCACAAAACCTGAATGAGTGGTTGCATACCAGCTCCTTTTATACCCGTATGTTCAGGGGAGTGGTATGCAATTTTCATTGGCCTTTTTTCAAAGACCAGAGGTGTTTCGGGCTCCCATGAGTGACCCCTAGTGTCACTACATCGACACAATGTCTCGTTCCCTCCATCAGGGAATGGAGATTACGCAAGTAACCAGGACGATCTCTGTGTTGAGTCCTTTTTCGTAAGGCTGCACAATTATAAAAATGTTGTTCATTTTGTTTTGGGCAACTGCATGCCATATTCTTTATTTGTACTACACATCCAAAACAAGACGTGATACATAAAAACAATGCATTAGACTGAGCTAAAATCAGGACTGTTACTGATAACCATATGGAATCTATGCACGCATCATGTGCAAATTTCCACACATGTCCTGCCCCTTGTAGGTTTGTTTATTAATTATTTTAGCTAATTGTATAATACTTTCAGCAGCCATTAAGACTGTAGTACTCTCAACGTTTAACACATTTTACCATGTTTAGATCCATTCCACAAAATGTAGTAGATTTTACAATAAATAAACATAAAAAAGTCTGATTCTGTCTGGGCTAGAGTCAGAAATTAAGGTAGGCACCTTAATGCCAAAAAAAAAAAAAAAAGACAAAAAGACAAAAATGCTCCCAAAATTCAAAATGGGTGCAAAAATTACTAATCAGAACTATGTAAATAAACTACATTCATATGCATATGTCTCTGACTGGTTACAATATATAAATGTTGCAAAAAGGGAATCTGAAAGGGAATTCTGTAATTTACACTTTTCACAATTATTTTTTTGTGTCCGGATTTAATTGTAATTTCGATTATTTTTGATTATTTTCAGAAAAAAATTCTGAAGTTACTTGCCATAAAGATGAGAATATAATGAGAATTAAAGCTGAAGAATCAGGTTGAATATGCCTAGGAAGTTGATGGTTTGCCTCAATGCACGTGTGTTTATATTCTCTAGAGAATTTGAGTGATTGACAGGTGGCCAAAGCGAAGGTCTGTCTGTCTGTGTGTGTGTGTGCGTGAGCGAGTGAGAGAGAGAGAGAGAGACTGAGGTAGACAAAGTGAGTGTGAGAAACAGTTAATGACCTTGTTTAATGTACATTCACATCATTTTCCAATGAAGGTCCATATTCCAAAATGTTATCAAAATGTATTCTATTTACATTTTCAATACATATTTCCGGTCTTTTCACGCACAAAAAAAAAAAAAAAAAGGTTTGTCTTTTTATGTTTTATCGAAATGTTATAACTTGCTCCGCGTCTGAAACGACTTTCCTTCTCCTGACATCACTAATCCCTCTTTTTTTCCAACCCTCCCCACCAATGACCTGATATATAATATCACTTTTCACTATCCACTCAGTCCCTCTCGGATGAAATCAAGTCCCTTTTATCATTGAATATTCTGGTTCACTTGGAAATGTCACATCAAGTTGGTAAAACTTTAATGGGTTAAAATTAGTCTGTTGAAGTCGTATCATTTTGTTTAAGGAACAGGCAACAATTTCCTGTAAGTCTGAAGTTATTTTCTGAGAAACTTGCTCTCTGCCGAAGCTCTTTAATATGATTTGTACCTCAATATATTCAAATTTGGAACATCAAAGACATTTAGGTGGTAGGAAATTGCAATGCCATTGCATTTTGTTTTTGTGTGGTTTTAGTGTGTGTTTTGCTATGTGCCTGCTAGTGGTTGTTAGCACGTTGCTTGCTAGTGTGTTGTTGGTGGATATCTGTCATTGCTATACATTAGAGGTATTTCGTGGTGCATAGACGGCATAATGTTTCTAGCTACAGACAGGCTTTAAAAGCTGCCAGGTCTGCATATTTGGGCAAACTCATAGAAAATAACCATAACGCTCCTAGGTGTTTATTCAGTTTTTTGTTTGTTTTGTTTACAATTCTTATGTTTTTTGTCTTGGATGTTGTCTGCCTTTTGTCTAAGACAGACAAACACTTTTGGACATAGGTTCTGCAATTGCACACCATTAACTGGATTTTAAATACCTCAATGCCGACCTGCTGTTTACAAACACGCCAGCGGAGCCCTTTGTCTGGGCAGCCCGGCCGTGGAAATGCAGAAGGAAATGGGGAAGGAGAGCCGGCATTCTCATCAGAGTAAGACATCATGCAAATTGACCCCCGCTACCCAGTATTCTACTGGCAAATGTTCAGTCTCTGGACAACAAGCTCTGCGAGCTGAGAGCGCGGATCTCTTTCCAACGAGAGACGAGGGACTGCTGCATTATCTGCCTTACGGAAACTTGGATGTCTGCTGAGATTCCAGATTCAGTCATCGAACCCGCGGGGTTCTCCTTGCACCAAGCGGATAGAGCGAAAGACCTCTCAGGTAAAAACAGAGGTGGTGGTGTATGTTTTATGATCAACAAATCCTGGCGTGATCAGAGGAACGTACATTCTATCAAGTCTTTCTGCTCTCCTGATCTGAAATTTCTCATGCTTCTGTGTCGACCATTCTGGCTACCAGAAAGTGAATTCACAGCGGTCATTATCACTGCTGTGTACATCCCACCACAAGCTGACACAGACCAGGCACTCAAGGAACTGTATGGGAGTATAAGTGAGCAGGAGGCCTCGTTCATTGTGACCGGGGACTTTAACAAAGCCAATTTCAAATCAATCGCACCAAAATACCACCAACACATCAGTTTCAACACATGAGGGGACCGGGTTTTGGACCATTGCTATTCTCCCTTCCGGGATGGCTACAAATCCCTCCCCCATCCACCATTTGGCAAATCAGATCACTCCTCCATTCTGCTTCTGCCCGCTTACAAGCAGAAACTGAAACAGGAAGCACCCACCCTCAGAATGAAGTGCTGGTCGGACCAATCAGATTCCACGCTACAAAACCATTTTGATCACGTGGACTGGGAGATGTTCCGGTCCACCTCTGATGACGACATCGAGATTTACATTGATAGCGTTACGTGTTTCATCAGAAAGTGCGTAGAGGATGTTGTTCCGACCAAACCAATACGGATCTACCCCAACCAGTAGCCATTGATAAATAGCGATGTTTGCGCGGCACTTGATGCGCGGACCTCCGCTTTTAATTCCGGGAACGCGGAGGAGCATAAACAAGCCAGTTATGCACTCCGCAAAACTATCAGAGCAGCAAAACGCCAGTACAGGGACAAGATTGAAGGACAGTTTAACACCACCCTCTCTAGAAGCTTGTGGCAGGGAATTAATATCATCAAGGACTACAAAGGGAATAAAAACTCCACCATGAACACTGCTGCCTCTCTCCCGGATGAGCTTAATAATTTTTATGCTTGTTTCAAAGGAAATAACACCGCCCTCATGGAGAGAGCTCTCGCGGCCGAAGCTACAGAGGTTAGTTCACTCTCTGTCTCTGTAGCGGATGTAACCTGATCCTTCCGACGGGTGAATATCCGTAAAGCCGCGGGTCATCAGAGGGTGCGCAAACCAACTGGCTGGTGTTTTTACGGACATATTCAACCTTTTCCTCTCCTTGTCTGTGGTCCCCACATGCTTTAAAATGTCCAACATTGTGCCTGTGCCAAAGCAATCCAAAATCACTTGCTTAAATGACTGTTGCTCTGACCCCCATCATCAGCAAATGCTTTGAGAGACTAATCAGAGATTACATCTGCTCTGTGCTGCCTCACTCACTGGACCATTGCAGTTTGTTTACCGCAACAACTGCTCCACTGACGATGCCATTGCATCTACACTACACACTGCTCTCTCCCACCTGGAAAAAAGGAACACTTATGTGAGAATGCTGTTTGTAGACTACAGCTCAGCATTCAACACCATAGTGCCCTCCAAGCTTGATGTGAAACTCTGGGCTCTGGGCTTAAACAGCTCGCTGTGCAGCTGGATCCTGGACTTCCTGTCAAGCAGACGCCAGGTGGTTAGAATGGGCAGCAACATCTCCTCATCACTGACCCTCAACACTGGAGCCCCACAGGGCTGTGTTCTCAGCCCACTCCTGTATTCCCTGTACACACATGACTGTGTGGCAACACATAGCTCCAATGCCATCATTAAGTTTGCTGATGATACGACGGTGGTAGGTCTGATCACTGACAATGATGAAACAGCCTACAGAGAGGAGGTGCACACTCTAACACACTGGTGTCAGGAGCACAACCTCTCCCTCAATGTCAGCAAGACAAAGGACCTTGTGGTGGACTTCAGGAGAAAAGACAGAGAACACAGTCCCATCACCATCAGTGGAGCACCGGTGGAGAGAGTCAGCAGCTTCAAGTTCCTCGGTGTCCACATCGAGGAACTCACATGGTCCGTCCACACTGAGGCCGTTGTGAAGAAGGCTCACCAGTGCCTCTTCTTCCTGAGACGGCTGAGGAAGTTTGGAATGAACCGCCACATCCTCACACGGTTCTACACCAGCACTGTAGAGAGCATCCTGACTGGCTGCATCACTGCCTGGTACGGCAACAGCACTGTCCTCAACAGCAAAGCCCTGTAAAGTGTGGTGCGAACTGCCAGACACATCATCGGAGGTGAGCTTCCCTCCCTCCAGGACATATATACCAGGCAGTGTGTGAAAAAAGCTTGGAGAATCATCAGAGACTCCAGCCACCCGAGCCATGGGCTGCTCTCACTGCTACCATCAGGCAGGCGGTATCGCAGCATCAGGACCCGCACCAGCCGACTCCGTGACAGCTTCATCCCCCGAGCAATCAGACTTTTGAACTCTTGATCTCTCACGATCAATATACATCAGCACTGCACTTTATTAATCTTATTATCTCACACTGGACTGTCATAATTAACAACACACTGGCAACTGACTATCAGCTGACAGCCTGAATGTCAATACAGTACAATACAACCAACTGTATATTTATATATACTATATATACTATTTTTATTGTATAATGTGTATTCTATATTGTGTGTATTGTATACTGTACATTGTATATTATTATTTGTATATTGTGTTGTGTGTAATTATGTGTATATTAGATATGTAAATTGTGTTGTGAAAATCTGATGTTTATTGTAAATTGGTATATGTCTCTTTACTGTCATGAATGCTATGTTGCTCGGAACTGCACCCAAGACTTTCACCCACTGTTGCACTTGTGTATATGGTTGTGTGACAATAAAGTGATTTTATTTTATTTTATTAATTCAGTACTGTGGCTAAATTGGTTAGGAATAAAACCTTGACTGAACCAGATATTCCATCGCAGCATAGTAGTAATGACTTTATGAATTTCCTCTGGGCCTCTCTCTGGGAAGCATATTCTCCTTATATATGCTTCACCTGGGAGACATTATCAGGAACCATGGAACTGTAATGCCAACGACACCCAACTTTATATTTCTTCGAAACCTGATGAAATTTTGCAATTTTCCAAATTAGCAGAGTGTTAAAATTATTTCAAAGATTGTATGGCTAGAAATTTCCTTCTACTCAATTCCGACAAATCAGAGGTACTAAATTATTGGACCAAAAACCTATAAATATAAGCAGAAAAATATCAATTGACCCTTGATGGATGTACTGTTACGTCGTCTTCTACAGCAAAAAACTTTGGTGTTATAATCAACGGCAAACTAACCTTTGAAAAACAAATTCTAATGTTTGTAGATCAGCATTCTTCCACCTCAGAAATATTGCTAATGTACGACACATTTGTTTTGTTTCCAGTGCCAAAAAAAGTAATTCATGCATTCATGACCTCAAGACTAGATTATTGTAATGCATTACTGGGAGGATGTCCTGCAGGTTCAATAAATAAACTTCAATTGGATCAAAATGCAGACGCTAGAGTGCTGACTAGAACCAAGAAATATGATCATATTAGCCCCATTTTAACATCACTACATTGGCTACCTTTTAAGTTTCATATTAATTTTAAAATTCTGTTAATTACTTACAAAGCTTTGAGTGATCTAGCTCCAAAGTACTTGAGTGACCTTCTGTCACACTATATTCCATCACGTTCATTACGATCACAAAACTCCAGCCTGTTAACAATACAGAGAATATCAAAATCCACAAAAGGAGGGAGATCATTTTCCTATTTGGCTCCTAAACTACGGAATAGTCTTCCAAACACTGTACGGGACTCAGACACACTCTCTCAGTTGAAGTCAAGACTAAAGACTCATCTCTTCAGCCAGGCATACACCTAATTTATCCCTCAACTCATAGTTATGCTGCTTAAGTCAGAGCTGCTTTATTGCCAAGTATGCTTACACATACAAGGAATTTGTCTTGGTGACAGGAGCTTCTAGTGTACAACAATACAAAAACAACACAAAAACAGCAGCAAGACATAGATAATAATAATAAAAAATAATAATTATACACATATGTACATACACACACATACATACACCCATACGCATACGTAGTGCAAATCTAATACAAATCTGTTATCTGTTATGTACAGTGCAAAATACAAATCTGTTATGTACAGTGCAAATGTTTTTTTTGTTTGTTTTTTTTTTTTCAGAGGAAGGAAATGGCAGAAGAGGTTGGATGTGTTGGATAAATATAAAAAAGACTAAACTGTGTATTGCACATAGTTATTGCTCAATGGGGCAATTTAACTGTTCATGAGATGGATAGCCTGAGGGAAAAATCTGTTCCTGTGCCTGACGGTTCTGGTGCTCAGAGCTCTGAAGCGTTGGCCAGAAGGCAACAGTTCAAAAATGTAATGGGCAGGGTGAGTGGGGTCCAGAGTGATTTTTCCAGCCTTTTCCCTCAATCTGGAAGTGTATAGTTCTTGAAGGGGGGGCAGGGGGGCAATCAATAATCCTCTCAGCAGTCCGAACTGTCCTTTGTAGTCTTCTGATGTCTGATTTCTTAGCTGAACCAAACCAGAGAGTTATTAAAGTGCAGAGGACAGACTCAGTGACTGCTGAGTAGAACTGTATCAGCAGCGCCTGTGGCAGGTTGAACTTCCTCAGCTGGCGAAGGAAGTACAACCTCTGCTGGGCCTTTTTCACAATGGAGTCAATATGTGTCTCCCACTTCATGTCCTGTGAGATGGTAGTGCCCAGGAACCTGAATGACTCCACTGCTGCCACAGTGCTGTTGAGAATGGTGAGGGGGGTCAGTGTTGGGGTGTTCCTCCTAAAGTCCACAATCATCTCCACCGTTTTGAGCATGTTCAGCTCAAGGTTGTTTTTGACTGCACCAGACAGCCGGCTGTTCAACCTCCCTTCTGTATGCAGACTCATCGTCATCCCGGATGAGGCCAGTGACAGTGGTGTCATCTGCAAACTTCAGGAGCTTAACAGAGGGGTCCTTGGCGATGCAGTCATTGGTGTAGAGGGAGAAGAGTAGTGGGGAGAGCGCACATCCCTGGGGGGCACCAGTGCTGATTGTACAGGTGCTGGAAGTGAGTTTCCCCTGTCTCACAAGCTGCTGCCTGTCCGTCAGAAAGCTGGTAATCCACTGACAGATAGACATGGGAACAGAGAGTGTAATTTATTCTGAAGTATAGCTGGGATTATGGTGTTGAAATCCGAACTGAAGTCCACAAAAAGGATTGTAGTGGACAGTCTTTAAGAAGGACACGGGAGACAGGTTGTTCTACTCACAGGTAAGGTCTTTTTTTAATAGCAAACTGATTTCAGCTTCACAATAATCACTTCTCGACTTCACAATAATAAACTCTCAACTTCGCAATAATAAACTCTCGGCTTCACAATATGATCTCTGGTACCCAGGCTCTCTCTCTCATCTACTTGCGGTGTGGCTCTTTTATGCTGCTCTCCCCGTCCTCACTGAAATTAGAGACAGGTGTTAGACATAATTTAGCTCAGATGTAAGCACCCTTACCACTTTCTCTCTCTCCGGAGAGATGCTTGACCACGCCCCTGCTGCCACATATCCCCACCACCCAACTCAGTCCGGGGAGGCATCCGGCCTGCCTACCACTCCCCCCCATGCCTGGAAAGGAAGTCAGCGACAGCCATCTGCGCTTCTGGTCTGTGGACCACCTTGAACTTAAACGGCTGAAGAGCCAGATACCAACGGGTGATCCGCGCATTGGTATCTTTCATGCGGTGGAGCCACTGGAGTGTGGCGTGATCGGAACAGAGGGTGAAGGCCCGCCCCAACAGGCAGTATCGGAGAGTGAGGACCACCCACTTGATGGCGAGACACTCTTTCCACGGTGTTGTACTTAGTTTCCCTCAACGAGAGCTTACAGCTAATGTACAGCACCGGGCGCTCCTCCCCCTCCTCCACCTGCGAGAGTATGGCCCCCAGCCCCCTGTCTGAAGCATCTGTCTGTAAAACAAAAGGGAGAGAGAAGTCAGGTGAATGTAAAAGCGGCCCCCCGCAAAGTGCGGCTTTAACTTGCGTGAAAGCCCGCTGACACTGCTCCGTCCACTGGACCGGGTCTGGAGCTCCCTTTTTAGTGAGATCAGTCAGCGGGCTGGTGACGTCCAAATAATTAGGCAAGAACCTTCTATAATAGTCAGCCAGCCCCAGGAACTGTTTTTTTGGTCTTGGGCCTCGGGCAGGTCGCAATCGCCGCAGTCTTGTCAATTTGGGGACGCACCTGCCTGTGGCCCAAGTGGAACCCCAGATACCGTACCTCCACCAGCCCAATCGCGCACTTCTTTGGGTTTGCTGTGAGTCCCGCTCGGCGCAGCGATCTCAGAACCGCCCTCAGATGTTGCATGTGCCGCTGCCAATCATTGCTGTAAATGATGATGCCATCTAAATAGGCAGTGGCATAAGCTGAATGCGATCTGAGGATTTGGTCCATGAGACACTGAAACGTAGCCGGGGCTCTAAACAAACCGAATGGTGTAATCCAAACGGTGTGGAGAAGGCGGTTTTTTCACGGGAAATTGGTGTCAAGGGGATCTGCCAATAACCCTTCGTCAAATCCAATGTTGAATAAAATCGAGCAGTGCCCAACCAATCGAGCAACTCATCAACGCAAGGCATTGGATACACATCAAATTTAGACACCACTTTGACTTTCCTATAATCCACACAGAACCGTACAGACCCGTCGCTCTTCTCTCCCGGTAGAGGGGAGAACACATCCGCAAACTCCTGTTGCAACCTAGCAACCTCCGCGAGTTGACTCGGTGAGAGGTGGTCTCCGCAAGTGACCGGGGTGAACTGTTTATGTTTTTAACTCACCTCCGGTCCGAGCTCCACCTTCTCGGGAACTACCGTAGCCAACGTCACAGGGACCGCCTCCCTCCACAATTTCAGGAGATTGAGGTGGTATATTTGACGTGCGCCCCCTCTATCGGTTCGTTTAACCTCATAATCGAGATCTCCCACTCGTCGTGTGACCTCACAGGGTCCTTGCAACTTGGTAAGTAATTTAGAGCTCGATGTGGGAAGCAATACAAGCACTTTATCTCCCGGTGCAAATTCCCTTAGCTGAGTTCCCCTGTCATACAGTCGGCGCTGTCGTTCTTGAGCTTGGAGCAAATTCTCCTGTGTTAGCTGCCCCAAATAGTGGAGTTTTGCTCTAAGATCAAGAACGTATTGAATTTCATTTTTACTGTTTGAAGGTCCCTCCTCCCAGGCCTCTCGCAATACATCAAGCACACCGCATGGGCGTCGCCCATACAGCAGCTTGAATGGGGAGAAGCCAGTGGAGGCTTGCGGGACCTCTCGTACTGCAAATAACAGGGGGTCGAGCCATTTATCCCAATTTCTAGCATCGTCATGCACGAACTTGCGAATCATGTTTTTGAGGGTTTTATTAAATCGTTCCACCAGGCCATCCGTTTGAGGATGGTATACACTGGTGCAAATCAATTTAATACTCAACAACTCGTACAGCTCGCATAGTGTCCGTAACATAAACGTTGTGCCCTGATCGGTGAGGATTTCTTTCGGAATCCCCACCCGGGAGATTATTTTGAAGACTGCCTCTGCAACACTGCATGCTGAGATGTTGCGAAGAGGCACTGCTTCCGGATTTTGCGTTGCATAGTCCACTAGGACCAATACAAAGCGATGTCCGTGTACTGGCCGTTCTAATGGCCCGACGAGGTCCATTCCAATTCTCTAAAAGGGGACCTCGATCAACGGAAGAGGGCGCAATGACGCTTTTGGGGTGGCTGGTGGGTTAACCAGCTGGCATTTGTGGCATGCCACACACCACCTGCAGACATCGCCACCAATGCCCGGCCAATAGAAACGGGCTATTAGACGGTTCAGTGTTTTCCTTTCTCCTAAGTGACCCGCCATGGGATTATAATGAGCCACCTAAAATACCATTTCCTGACGGCAAAAGTTGGGTTGTATCCTCTTTAGTCTGAGCGTCCTGTGTCACTCTATACAACCGCTCATTTATAATTGCAAAATAGGGGTATGAAAGGGCGATGTCCGGCCGGAGTTGTTGACCATCGATGACTCTCACTTGGTCGAAGGCGTGTTTGAGGGTTTCATCTCGCGACTGCTCCAAAGGGAAATCCCCCTCAGGGAATTCCCAGAGAACGGGAAGGTGCCGCAGCCTCTCCCCCTCTCTCATCATTATGATGTGGAGCTGTCGAGGACGGCCCCGGCTCCGCCTCCCCTGCCAAAGCATCGCACATTGCACATCTCCCTAACTTCATACAGGACCCATCCGCACAAATTCCCTTTAATAAAACTCTAAAATCAGGCCAATCAGTCCCCAAAATCAGCGGATGGGTGAGGCAGGATCTAACCGCGGCCTCCACTCTATGCTTTTTCCCCAGGAATATAATCATCAGGGTCACCACCGGATACTTGTGAATATCCCCGTGCACACATTTCACCCTCACCGTTTTAGTTGTGCCCAATGCCTCGGGTTGAACCAAGCGTTGGTGGATAGTGGTTTGATTACACCCGGTGTCCACCAACGCTTGGTGAGTACCCCGCTTGACACTTACCGGTATCCGGTACGCTCCGGCCCGGTCGGGGGCAGCCTGTGGGAGGTCAGAGACCCGCACCACCGTCGCCAGCTCCATCAGAGGGCACTGATCCCGGAAGTGGTCCGAAAGCAGCAGGGCATCGGGATGGGGGAAGGTGTCACCTCCCACACCCGGGGAATTGGTCTCAGTGGCTGAAGTCCTCCTCGTCTGCGTGGGGCAGGAACGGGACCTGGAGAGAGAGCAGAACGAGAGGAGAGAGGAGAGGGGAATGAGACAGGTGGAAGAGAGAGAGAGTGGGAGGGCTCTTCCACCATCGGGATCGCCGCCATGTGGTCCTCCGCAAGCCGGATGGCTTCCTCCAGCGATGCCGGGCGGTGGCACTGGACCCACTCCGCTGTCCCCTTTGGCAGTCGATGTATTAATTCTTCCAGTACCACCTGGTCGATGATCCCGTCGACGTCGCGGTCCCTTGCTAGCAGCCATCTCTGGCAGGCATCGCGGAGCCGTTGGGCGAAGGCAAATGGGCGGTCGGACTTCTCCAGCTTCAGGCTCCAGAAGAGTTGATAATTCTCTTCCGGACTCCGACCAACCCATTGCAAGATGGCTTTCTTCAGGTCACCATAAGCCAGGAGGCTTGTCGCCGGCAGTTGTTGAGCCACGAGCTGGGCTTCCCCGGACAACAGCGGAATAAGTCAGGCTGCCCACTGGCCAAGCGGCCAGCCCCAGATCTCAGTGGTGCGCTCGAACAGATACAGGAATGCCTCGGGGTCATCCGCCGTCCCCATCTTCTGTAACGCAGGCGGTGGCAATGGCGTCTGGGTGTTCAGGGTCGCAGCTGGGGACGCCTCCTGGCTGAGGAGGCTCCGGATTGCCTGCCGGTCCTCTGCTTGAGCCAGTAGGAGCTCCAAACCGGTGATCTTGGTCTTGCCAGAGCTCAAGCAGGGTTTGCTGGTGGTTCTGATGTAGGCCAGTGAGGGCTTGGAGGACTTCCGTCCATCTTCAACCAAAAAAATTGCTTCCCGGGTTTCGGCACCAGTGTAGTGGACAGTCTTTAAGGAGGACACGGGAGACAGGTTGTTCTACTCACAGGTAAGTTCTTTTTTAATAGCCACACTGATTTCAGCTTCACAATAATCACTTCTCGACTTCACAATAATAAACTCTCAACTTTGCAATAATAAACTCTTGGCTTCACAATATGATCTCTGGTACCCAGGCTCTCTCTCTCGTCTACTTGCGGTGTGGCTCTTTTATGCAGCTCTCCCCTTGCTCACTGAAATTAGAGACAGGTGTTAGACATAATTTAGCTCAGGTGTAAGCGCCCTTACTGCTTTCTCTCTCTCCGGAGAGATGCTTGACCACGCCCCTGCTGCCACAAGGATCCTTGCATATGTCCCTGGTCTGTCCAGATGTTGTAGGATATGATGCAATCCCATGTTGACTGCATCATCCGCAGACCTGTTTGCTCGATAAGCAAATTGAAGGGGATCTAGAAAGGGTCCAGTGATGTTCTTCAGGTGGGGCAACACCAGTCTCTCAAATGATTTCATGACCACAGACATCAGGGCGACAGGTCTGTAGTCATTAAGTCCTGTGATTTTTGGTTTCTTTGGGACAGGAATAATGATTGAGCATTTGAAGCAGCATGGGACTTCACACTGCTCCAGTGATCTATTGAAGATCTGTGTGAAGATGAGGGCCAGCTGGTTAGCACAGGATTTCTGGAGAGAATGTCCGCCACAACCATCTGCGCCCCCATTCTGTAGATCACCTCGAACTTAAAGGGCTGAAGAGCCAGATACCAACGGGTGATCCACGAGTTAGTATCCTTCATGCGGCCATTGCAGAGGAGCATGATAGGAACAGAGGGTGAAGGCCCACACCAGCAGGTAGTAGCGGAGGGTAAAAACAGCCCACTTAATCGCAAGACACTTCTTCTCAATAGTACTGTACTTTGTCTCCCTAAAGGAGAGCTTGTGACTAAAAAAAAGCACTGGCCATTCCTCCCCTCCCACCTCCTGCGAGAGCACCGACCCCAGCCCCCTGTCACATGCATCCATATGCAAAATAAAGGGGAGAGAGAAGTCAGGAGCATGTAAAAGCAGCCCCCCACAAAGTGTGGACTTTACCTTAAGGAAAGCCTGTCGGCACGACTCTGTCCACTGGACCAGATTGGGGGCCCCCTTTTTAGTAAGGTCAGTCAGCAGGCTGGTGACATCAGGATAGCTAGGCACAAACCTCTGGTAGTAGCCAGCCAGCCCCAGAAACTGCCTTACTTCCTTTTTGGCCTTGGGCATCGGGCAAGCTATGATCACTGCGGTTTTGTCAACCTGTGGATGCACCTGCCCGTGACCCAAGTGGAACTCCAATTACCTAACTTCCACCCGCCCAATTGCGCACTTTTTCAGGTTGGCCATGAGTCCCGCCTGTCGCAGTGCTCTCAGGACAGCCCTCAGATATTGCATATGCCGCCGCCAGTCATTACTATAAGTAATAATGTCGTCTAGATATGAGGCAGCATATGCTGTATGCGGTCTGAGGATCTTGTCCATTAGGCGCTGAAATATGGTCGGGGCCCCAAACAAACCGAACGGAAGAGTCACGAATTGGTGTAATCCAGATGGAGTGGAAAAAGCAAATTTTTTTCTCTGAATATTGGAGTTAAAGGGATCTGCCAATAACCCTTTGTCAAGTCCAGCGTTGAGTAAAATTGCGCCGCACCCAACCAATCGAGTAACTCGTCAATTCGCGGTATTGGGTAAGTGTCAAATTTGGACACTGCGTTCACTTTCCGGTAGTCCACACAGAACCATACCAAGCCATCGCTCTTCGGTACCAGATCTACCAGGCTGGCCCAATCACTGTGCACCTCTTGTATTATGCCCATTTCAAGCACTGCCTCTAATTCTTCCTGCACTACCTTTTTCTTGTGTTCAGGAAGGCGATGGGGCAGCTATGATTCTCAATATGATTCTCTACGAGGTTTGTGTGACCGGGAAAGGGTGAAAACACGTCCGTGAATTCTGCTTGCAATTGGGCAATGTCCATAAGCTGCGACAGTGAGAGGTGGTCTCCACAAGGGACTGGCATGAACGAATTTGGTTTGGGAGTCACCTTCGGCCCGAGCGCCACCCTCTCCAGAACTACCATCACCAAGGCTACAGGCACCACCTCCCTCCATGGTTTGAGGATGTTGAGGTGGTAGATTTGACGTGCTCTGCCCCATCCGTTCGCCTAACCTCGTAATCGATATCTCCAACTCGTCGTGTGACCTCAAAGGGTCCTTGACACTTGGCGAGTAATTTCCGCACACCATTTGCGTATGTCACCGTGAATGCCCAGCCAAAAGAAACGGGCTATTATACGGTTCAAAATCTTTTTGTGACCTAAGTGGCCAGCCATTGGGTTATAGTGAGCGGCCTGGAAGAGTGCTTCCCGGCGGCTCTTTGGTACTAATAGCTGCGTTGTATTTTCTTTGGTCTGAGTGGCCTGCGTCACTCGATACAACCGCTCTTTAATAATGGAAAAGTACGGATATGTGAGCATGACATTAGGCTGGAGCTGTTGACCATCAATTACTTTCACCTGGTCAAAGGCGTGCTTGAGGGTCTCGTCACACGACTGCTCCAGAGGGAAATCCCTTCAATTCAACTATCCCCTCAGGGAAGCCCCTGAGTATGGCAATTTCCTCATCCACGTCATCATGACACGGAGCAGACGTCGACAGCCCCGGAACCACCTCTCCAGCCATCGCGCCGCACATCACACACTGTCTCTTCCAGCAACGCTGGGTGGTGGCACTGGACCAACTCGGACACTCCTCGGGGAAGCTGGGAGATGAACTGCTCCAGTACCACCAGATCACAGGCATCCCGGAGCTGTTGGGCAAAGGCAAACGGGTGGCCGTGCCTCTCGAAGCTCAGGGATCTGAAGAGTTGTCTACTCTGCTCGGGCTACAGCCAACCCGTTGCTGGATGACTTTCTTCAGGTGTTGATAGTTCAGGAGGCTAGCAGCAGGAAGTTGCTGTGCCACTAACTGCGCCTCCCCCGAGAGTAAGGGCAATAAGCGGGCCGCCCACTGGTCAGGAGGCCACTTCCACACCTCGGCTGTCTTCTCGAACAGGTCGAGGAAGGCCGCCGTATTATCATTTGGCCCCATTTTCATCAGGGTCACAGGTGGTGTGGGCTTCAGGGAGGTCGCAGTGCCAGCCCCCTGACTGGCAATCAGGATCT
Organism: Myxocyprinus asiaticus; assembly: GCF_019703515.2. Classification (NCBI taxonomy): domain Eukaryota; kingdom Metazoa; phylum Chordata; class Actinopteri; order Cypriniformes; family Catostomidae; genus Myxocyprinus; species Myxocyprinus asiaticus. The sequence continues at coordinate 38,856,848 of NC_059379.1, forward strand.
GGAGCACCTGCCGGTCCTCTGCTTGTGCCTGGAGCAGGACTTGAAAACGCTGTTCCTGCTCCAGGCGTAACTCCATCAGGGCTCGATGTTGGTTTTCCTGGATGCTTGTGAGGGACTTGGTAACTTCGCCCAGCGGTGAAGTCTCCATAACGGTGTAATCCTCCAAAGCCGGGTTTTCGGCACCAATGTGATATGTTCAAGTTCGTGGGCAATGGAGGAGTCAGGAGGCGTGAGTCTTTTATTCTCTTGCTTTCACTCTTTTCTGTACAGCGTAGTTACTTTTTGTTATTTTTCACTCAGGCAATAATTCACTTTCAACATAAACATAAAAGGCTTCCAAAACACTCATTAGATCTTTGCACACTCTGAAGAACACGCCACTGCTGTACACTCGGTCTCTCTCTGCTGTTTCTCTCTCACACTGATGCTCTGGCATGCCTTATCCGGTCACCCTCCGCCATCACTATAATGAGAAACAGGTGTTAGAGTAATCACAACCCAGATGACGAGCCTTACCGACACATGACCATGCCCCCCAATGCCACAGTGTTGCTCTTATCAATTGCTTCATGTGGCAATGGTTGTAATGCTAAATCACATGAACCCTGTCTGCATTTAGTGAACATTTTACAATTATGTGTAGGCACTATGTCTGACTACTTGATGAGAGAGATAGCTCAGCTGCAATGAACTTGGCAAGTTTGGGAAAATAAATGGGAAAGAATTTAATAGGAACTGAGACAAATTTATCTGAACAATTAAACAGCAGAGAACTTTTATTCTGTCTCACAGCACTGAGAAAGGCGACAATGCAGGTTGACCAATCAGAAGAAAGGGGCGTTTCAGGTCCACCCATATGCGCGAATCAAATATTCAAGCCATATATTGGTGATATCAAATAATCAAAACGCACAGTGTCCTATGGCTATTTTTCCAATGTCCTATTTTTAACTTGAGCATTAAATCAAAATTACGAAAAACAAGTCATTGTTTGTTTTTTAATATTGGTTTTGTAAAAGAATAATGAAATAACAAGTAGTTTTTTTGGTTTTCTGATTTTGAATTCCTAATTGAATATGAAATGAACGAATTATACATGGATTCATGAGGGTGAGTAAATGATGAAAGAATTTTCATTTTGGGGTGAACTATCCCTTTAAACTATTTTGCACTTCTCTGTCAGTTTCATTCATTTAAACTGTTGTTATTTTATTTGAATATGACAGCTCAGTTAACATCCATGTGGCATTCTCAGGCCACATCTGAACTATAAGGCCAATACCATGAGCTTTCTATGGGCCACATCTGGTCCACACCAGTTCCTCCTTCAAATTTACACACTGTGGGCCACATCTGGGCCAGACAAATTTTGCTAACTGGGATGTTAAGACAATGGTATATGAATAAGTTAATCATATAGTAATGTACCATAGTAGTACCATGGTATAATTTGAATTATCTTGAAGCACCATTTAAATTCAATTGTACAGTATATGAATATGGTAACAATCATATATCAAATTACCATGATAGTACCATTATATTCTTTGAATTATTTTGAAGCACCATGCAAATACAGAATAGTGCATAAATATGGTAATTGTATCTAAAGTATCATGGTATTACCATCAGATATCACATTGTTATTGCCCAGATGTGCTCACACACACACACAAAGAATTTGGCCTCTGATCAGAAGCATCCAGTACATACACTGGAAATGATTTTAGTTGTTTTGACAGTATTATTACTGTATTTACAACTGCAACTTACTGTAGGTACTGTTTACAGTATGTTGCTGTCAATTTTGTTGTTTTTACAGTATTATTGCTGTATTTTCCACCGTGACTTACTGTAGAAGCTATTTACAGTAGCCTATGTTACTGTCAAGCTAAGCTGTATTCTTTAAGAAAAAATGAGCGGGAAAATAATTACAGTAATTTACTGTTAAATTGCATGAGAACTGGCCCAATCTCAAACCTGCACATACACAATTTAGACAGGAAATTAGCGGTATTATTCAGTGATCTGTTATCAAAACCCTGGAGATGTCTTCTCTGCATTGGATTTAGTCATACAATTGCATAAAAAGTTGAACTGTATGGGAATGCACCTGGCAACCTATAAATGTTGAGCCTTCACTTGACTCCTCGTCACTTCATCCTTGAGAGAAGCAGAAGCAAAGCGATCTCTTTTCGACTGAACCAGGTGAGCACCAAAAAACACACAAAACATCTTTTAGCAGTTTTCAAACATTCATCATTTGACAATGAAGATCTGCATGTAATTTTTGACAAGTAGCTTTGTAACTATAAAGTTTGTGTTCTAAAAAAGACAAGCACAATTTATAACGGCCATTCTGTTTAGTATTAAAGGAAGCACTTACAGTTTTTGAAGTACTATAAGTAACCAAATTACTTTGTCTGTGAACAAATATTGTATTTATGCACAACTCGTTGGATGGGCGTTTAAAAAAAAAAAAAATGTATGTGCTGCAGAGGGTTACCAGCCACTTTATTTGACCCTTCCATCCTGTAGACGGCGCCCCAGCCACTCTTGGAGGCATCCATCGTAACCTCGACGCACCTGGTGACCAGCTCTAGGGGAACCCCTGCCATAGAAATGGCAGTCGGTCCAAGGGCTGAACAGACAGTGGCAGACCGGCGTGATGAGCACGCGGTGTGCGCCGTGGCGCCATGCCCATCTTGGGACTCGAGTTTGAAACCAGTGCTGAAGCGGTCTCAAATGCATCATATGCCCCAGGAGCCTCTGAAATAATTTCAGTGGGACCGACGTTTTCCGCCTGAACGCTGTCAGACAGTTCAGCACCTACTGCGCAGGCTCGCTCATGAGGCGCGCCATCATTGAGACTGAGTCTAACTCCATGCCGAGAAAAGAGATGCTCTGAACTGGGGAGAGCTTGCTCTTTTCCCAGTTGACCCGAAACCCAACTGGCTGAGGTGCCTGAGCACCAGGTCCATGTGCACACAACAAGTCCCGCAAGTGAGTTAGAATCAGCCAGTCGTCGAGATAGTTGAGGATGCGAACACCCACTTCCCTTAACGGGGCAAGGACTGCCTCTGCGACCTTCGTGAAGGCGCGAGGTGACAGGGATAGACCGAAGGGGAGGACCTTGTACTGGTACGCCCGGCCCTCGAAAGCAAACCGCAGGAAGATTCTGTGTCGAGTTAGAATCGAAACGTGGAAGTACGCGTCCTTCAGATCTACCGCCGCTCACCAATCTTGATGCCAGACGCTAACCAAAATACGCTTTTGTGTCAGCATCTTGAACGGGAGTCTGTGCATGGCCCGGTTCAGAACACGCAGGTCCAAGATTGGCCGCTTTTATGGGTATGATGAAGTAGGGGCTGTAAAACCTCTTCTTCATCTCGGCTGGAGGAACAGGTGCATGAGGCAGCAGCGTTCTCTCCTTTCACCGAAGTGAAGCGGACGCCGTTGAACCTGGGCAGGCGCCTGGTGAACTGAATCGCGCAGCCAAGTCGGACGGTCCTGATCAACCACTGCGATGGGTTGGGGAGCGTGAGCCATGCCCCCAAGCTCCGAGCGAGGAGGACCAAGGGGACAATCACGTCGGATGTACCGGCGGGTGGGGCCTCGCAATGGGGCGGAGCCTGAGGCCCCACGTCGAGGTGGCTAGAGCCCCGACTTCATGGCGTGCTGAGTCTGGGAACATCAAAGCACTTACCTAGCTCCGGATACCCACCATAGGGCTGGTCAGGGAGGGGGGAGGAGGAAAGTCATCCCTGCAGTCCGTGGGCATGTTTGTGCCACAGCTGGGCGCGCAGGGGCGGGGGGGCCACCCCTGGAGCGTCATACCTGCCATTAAGGAATGGTGGCCGGTGGTCATGATAACGACGGCCGTGAGCACTGGATATGTGACCCAGGGAATGAGGAAACCACCCTTCGGGCATGCGGCGAATCAAAGAAAAGGCAAAGGATTCTCCTCCCGGCCCTCCACCGGGGGATGGAGTGGTCTGCTTACCATCTCTAGGCCTGCAGCAGGTCTCCACGTGCCTGGGTCGCCCATCTCAGGGGCGCTTCAAAGTCTTCCTCGCGTTATTGGCGGCCGGCTGTGAGACGGGTGGTGTCTGCTTCCTGCGGGTGGCTCCACGCCGGGGCCGGGCTGTGGCAGAGCCGGTGTTGTTGCGGCAGAAGGACGCCCTTGGCAACGAGCTGACGAGGTGCAAGGTCTTGAACCGCACCAATGCAGGATGTGCTGAATAGCCACCATCTGCTGTTTCGCCGCCGAGAACTGCTGGGCAAAGTCCTCGACGTGTCACCGAACAGGCTGACCTGGGAGACGGGGGTGTCAAGGAACCGTACCTTGTCAGCTTCCCACATCTCGACCAAGTTGAGCCATAGGTGGCGCTCCTGGACCACCAGGGTGGACATCGCCTGCCCAAGAGTCTGCACCGTGACCTTCGTCACCCGGAGAGCAAGGTCGGTCGCCGAGCGCAGCTCCTGCATCAATCCAGGGTCAGAACTACCCTTGTGCCGTTCTCTTAGCACCTTGGCTTGGTGCACTTGCAGGAGTGCCATGGCGTGCAGGGTGGAGGCGGTAAATGAAAGTATTACAGATCATTGTTTAGATGTGCTCTGTTTGATTGAAACCTGGCTTAAACCGGATGAATATATTAGTTTAAATGAATAGTCTCCCCCAGGTTATTGTTATAAACATGAGGGTCGAGGAGGAGGTGTTGCTACAATTTACAGTGAAGTTTTTGGTGTTACTCAGAGGACAGGATATAAATTTAAGTCTTTTGAACTAACAATGCTTAATGTGACACCGTTAGATATAATTAAATAAAAAAACTCTCTGTCTTCCTTTACCCTTGCTACAGTATATAGATCACTCAGGCCTTATTCTGATTTCCTTGGTGAATTTGCAAATTTTTTATCAGATCTTGTAGTTACTGTTGATAGAGCTTTAATTGTTGGTGACTTCAACATTCACATAGATAATGAAAATGACGCATTGGGATTAGCATTTATCGGTATTCTCAACTCTCTTGGAGTCAGACAAAATGTAACAGGACCAACTCATTGCCATAATCATACTCTAGATTTAATTCTGTTATATGGAGTTGATGTTGAGAATATAGAAATTCTGCCGCAGAGCGTTGACATCTCGGATCATTACCTCGTCTCTTGTATGCTGCGATCAGCAATGTTACTCAATCTACACCACGCTATCATTCAGGTAGAAATATTCTTTCGACCACTAAAGATAGCTTCATTAATAATCTTCCAGATCTATCTAATACACTCAGTAAACCCCAAAGCCTAGAAGAACTTGATGAAATAACAGAAAATATAAATACACTCATCTCTAGCACTCTTGATAATATCACCCCCCTTCGATTAAAGAAAATTAAAGAAAAAAACCCTGCACCATGGTACAATGATCACACTCATGCTCTCAAGAGAGCAGCTCGGAAAATGGAGCACAAGTGGAAGAATACAAAATTAGAGGTATTTCGTGGTGCATGGAAGGATAGTGTCTGTAGCTACAGACAGGCACTAAAAGCTGTCAGGTCAGCATATTTTAGCAAACTCATAGAAAATAACCACAACAATCCTAGGTGTTTATTCAGTACTGTGGCTAAATTGGTTAGGAATAAAGCATCAACTGAACCAGATATTTCATCACAGCACAATAGTAATGACTTCATGAATTTATTTACTGATAAAATTGAAATAATCAGAAATAAAATTTGAATTATGCAATCATCTGTCACAGTACCTCAGAAAACAGTGTCTCATAATTTTCCTCACGTGCAACTTCAATCCTTCGCTGTCATAGGTCATGAAGAGCTAACAAAACTTATCGAAACAAAAGCCACAACATGTTTGTTAGATCCAATACCAACCAAACTCTTAAAAGAAGTATTCCCAGTAATCTCAGAACCTCTTCTTTAATATTATTAACTCCTCGCTATCCTTAGGACATGTCCCAAGAAACTTTAAATTGGCAGTTATCAAACCGCTTATTAAGAAGCCACAACTTGATCCTGGAAAACTGGCTAATTATAGACTGATTTCAAATCTCCCTTTAATGTCAAAAATACTAGAAAAGGTAGTATCCTCCCAAATATGTTCATTTCTACAGAGAAATAGTATATATGAACAATTTTAGTCGGGATTTGGGCCTCATCACAGTACAGAGACTGCACTTATCAGAGTTACAAATGGCTTGCTCTTATCATCTGATCATGGCTGCATTTCACTTCTAGTGCTTTTAGATCTTAGTGCTGAATTCAACACGATAGATCACAACATTCTCTTGAATAGACTGGAGAATTATGTTGGCATTTGTGGAGTTGCATTAGCATGGTTTAGGTCCTATTTAGCAGACCGCTACCACTTTGTCTATGTAAATGAGGAATTGTCAAACCAAACAAAAGTAAAGTATGGAGTGCCACAGGGATCGGTTTTAGGGCCTTTGCTTTTCTCCTTGTATTTGCTTCCCCTGGGAGATATTATCAGGAATCGTGGAATAAGTTTCTACTGTTATGCTGACGATACCCAACTTTATATTTCTTCAAAACCTGATGAGATTTCACAATTCTCCAAATTAGCAGAGTGTATCAATGAAATAAAAGATTGGATGGCCAGAAATTTCCTTCTACTCAATTCCGCCAAAACAGAGGTACTAATTATTGGACCAAAAACCTCTAAAAATAAGCCGCTAAAATATAATTTGACGATGTTACATCGCCTTCAACAGCGAAGAACTTAGGTGTTATAATTTGATACCAATCTGTCCTTTGAAAATCAAATTACCAATGTTTGTAGAACAGCATTCTTCCACCTAAGAAATATTGCTAAATTACGACACATGCTCTCTGTTGCTGATGCCAAAAAACTAATTCATACGTTCATGACCTCAAGATTAGATTTGACCAAGTTCCTAACTAAACAATGATACCAGTAAAATGGCACTATGTTCACTGAAAATAATGTCTTTATAAGTTTCCTCATAATTAAATCACTTTATTTCAGTAGTGACCCAGTGTCAGAAATTAACTTTTACATTTAGGGTCAATACATGCTTTTGATTTTCAGTGGAATTTTTATGAGGGCATAATTTTTTCTAACAATTTCAAACATAAACAGTGTCTTATCTGTTTATGTCAAAATGTCAATTTAATCAATTCATTAATACAAATTCTTAAGTCTGAGAATATATAACCAGAGAATATTTAGCAGAGATGGGTAATTTCTATTAAAATGTATGGGAGAAATTGGAATGGTCAACGGATGTAGAAAGGAAGTCCCGCCTTACAGGTAAAAGAGCCAATCACCTTTTAGATACACACATCCCCTGTCGATCAACTTGAGAATGCACATGCGCATTAGCTATACAAGCCAGGAAAATTTCTGAGGTAATCTGAGGTAAAGAAGCACAATTTATGATACCAGTGTAGTCAGATTTTACTGCTGATATGAAATATGTTCTTTGATCAGAATCTTGACCAACCATTTTGGAGCTTTCGGTCTTTCCCCATTCAAGTAGATAGGAAGCGCACTGGCATGCCATTTGTTTACATAGAAAACCAGCCAGCCGGGAGTGTTCCAAAGATGGCCGCTGAGTGAATTGACTTGCTAAATAGACTTTGGTACAGCCTACGTCTTCAACGTCAACTATATCAGAGGTTACAAATAAAATTAGAAGAATTCATTATGAGGGCATAATGAATTGCCCCCACATTTTGAATTTTGGACACATTTTTATGATTTTTAATGCCATATTTGCCCAAAGCTCCCCTTAATTTCCAACTATGTAGTGAACAGGTAGCAAGTTGGCAGCTGAATCAAATGGTCTGAGTGTATTTGACACTTGATCGTAAGAGGTGCTTAAAAGACTCGGAAAGCTGCTCAGAAAAAGTTTCAGTGAGAGTTACGGATGGAACGGAGAGCAGGTGTGATCCCGTGAAGGGTGATGGAAGAGTACAGTGTGCATCTGTGGGGGAAGAGCTGTGAGGGCACATGCTCCAGAATGCACTAGAGAATGAAACCGCGCATGTCTCATTTAAATCACACATGTAAATTTAATATTTATATATTTAAAAATATTGTAAACTCATTTACTGAATCAAGATTAATTCGATTTTTAACAGCTTAAATAGATTGATCAACACTAACGATTCTCGATTCAAAAATCACATTTCAACATCGATGCATATGAATCAGCAATATTAGTAATCGATGCAATGAGAAAACGAGTGAATCGTTTATTGTAACAAGATGTGTAAACTGTGTTATGTGTAAATCAGATGTTTGTTGTAATTGTCATACTGCTATGTTGCTTGGAACTGCACCCAAGACTTTCACCCACTGTTGCACTTGTGTACTAGGTTGAGTGACAATAAAGGGATTTGATTTGATTGACCCTTAATCCCGAGGTTACCAGAGCCTGCCAGATCCAGCTCCGGTCCTGTCTGATGTCTGATTCTCATTGCTACATGTCGCTGAGTGATGATGTCCAACTGTAGCCTGTGTCAGCCAGACTTCACTTCAATCTACTGCAATGGACTTCACAGAGGATGAATTGATGCAGACTCCAAGACATGGGATTCTTCATGTGCCACTGTCTGAAGCTTGGGCTCAGGATGGAGATCACCAAAATTACCTGCCATAAGCTTCCAGCTGGACTGCGATGCTCCTCACTGATTGATGCCTGTATCATCTTGACTACATATGGACTAAAGCCTTTATCAGCCAAATATCAAAGGACAATGTATCTAGGTGTATTTCCACAGTTGATTCGGGATGACTTCAAAGACTTTATCACCAAACTTATAGATCATACAAAATCATTTTGTTTAAACATTGGCCTCCAACATTCACTTAATATATTTATTTAAACCATGACTTGTTCCACACATAAATAACTAATATTGGCATTATATTCACGTTATTTAGCCTGAGGGGTACTGGCCCCCAAAGTGAGCTTTAATTTTCCCAAGGTTATTTTTTCTCCACTAACCAACATCTTATGGAGTTTTTTGTTCCTGGCTCACTGGGGGTCTAAATACAAATATCATTAAATTAAGGCACAATCAACAATCATGTTTTTATTGCATAGCACAATGATGACACAGACATTATTGGCTTTATTTTCTGTTATCAGATAATTTCCTGTACAGCTGCTTTGAAATGACTGTTGTGAAAACCACAATACAAATAAAAATTACTTGGGGAGTCACGTGATGCTATGTGAAGGTTGGTCCCTTAAAGGCGAGCTCCGCTTAAACTTTGCTACAATTGTCCTTTTAAGTAATATTAACCGGTGAGAACGTCATGGTTACTGGTGTAACCTCCGTTCCCTGATGGATGGAACGAGACATTGGTGTCGATGTAGTGACACTAGGGGTCACTCTTGGGAGCCCAAGACACCTCTGGTCTTTGATAAAAGGCCAGTGAAAATTAGCATGCCACTCCCCCTGGACATACGGGTATAAAAGGAGCTAGTATGCAACCACTCATTCAGGTTTTACGCTGAGGAGCCGATATAAGGTCCGGCCATTTCAGTGGGTAGTTCAGCATTGTGGCAGGAGGGACCAACGTCTCGTTCCCTCCATCAGGGAATGGAGGTTGCACCAGTAACCATGACGTTCCCTATCTGTCACTCACTCGACGTTGGTGTCGATGTAGTGACACTAGGGGTCCCTATACAAAACGCCACAAGGCTGAACTGTATTACGTGAACTGGCGGTGTGTGGTGGGCAGACTTGCTGTGTGCCTCATAGCCAGCACACCAGGTCGACACGTAACCTCCCCCAACACAGTCATGAGTGTCGAACGGCCCTTTTTGGGGACAAGTCGACTATCCAAAGATAGAGACAGGCTTAGCCCAGTTGTGGCCTCTTTTCCCCTTCTCTTTTTCCACTCCCTAAAAAAGAAGGGGGATTATCCGACTGGGCCGGCAGGTCTAGTCAGGGGGTGTCCCTCCCAAGGTGAAGACACCACGGAGACCACACCTCGCCCCGAGAGAGGGGGGGATATTTAAGTGGAAGAATACATCACATGGTCTTTCCAACCATGTGGGGAGCCTTCAAGGTAGATCCTGCCCAATGGGGGAGGAGTTACTACAAACATGAAGACTGGGGCAGAGGGGCTCTGCCCAAGGAAGATGTTGTTTGCCAGCAGGGAAACGAACTAGCGGAGGATATAGATCGCATGGGGTTTAGCCTTACAGGGAACCTCCACATGCGGAGCACCTATCCCAGAACAGGGCTCTTAGTTAGCGTGTGTACTGGGCCAGCAGTGAGTCTCTCTGAAAACTCGACTGCCATAGGGCTCGGAGGAAGTCAACCAGGGAACAAATTTTGTGAACACTACTGGGAATTAACGGCGAACGTCTTCAGCTCAAAAGGAGGTGGAAGGTGCTATGTGCAAGCAATACACCCGCCGGCTATCCCGGGCTTATCCGCTTGTGTTGCGTGCCACTACCTGGGACGAAACCGGTTCCACCCGGAGGTTGTAGAACCTTGCAAAGGTGTTGGGTGTTGACCAGCCCACTGCTCTGCAAATGTCTGTTAGAGAGGCACCTCTGGCCAGGGCCCAAGAAGCCACTACACCACGGGTAGAATGGGCTCGTAGCCCTACCGGGGGGCGGCATGTTTTTTGCGAGATATGCCATAGTTATGGCATCAACGAGCCAGTGGGTGATCCTCTGCTTGGAGACAGCGCTTCCTTTCCGCTGTGCACCAAAGCAGACAAAGAGCTGCTCAGAGACTCTAAAGCTCTGCGTGCAATCCAAATAGATGCGTAAAGCACGCACCGGACACAGCAATGACAGGGCTGGGTCTGCCTCCTCCTGGGACAGCGCTTGCAGGTTCACCACCTGGTCCCTAAAAGGGGTGGTGGGAACCTTGGGCACATAGCCCGGTCGGGGTCTCAGGATCACGTGAGAATAACCCGGACCAAACTCCAGGCACGTTTCGCTGACAGAGAATGCTTGCAGGTCACCTACCCTCTTGATGGAAGTGAGCGCAGTCAGGAGGGCAGTCTTCAAGGAGAGTGTCTTAAGCTCAGCTGACTGCAAAGGCTCAAAGGGGGCTCTCTGTAGACCCTGAAGAACTATGGAGAGATCCCATGAGGGAACGAGGCGCGGTCTGGAGGGATTCAGCCTCCTGGCACCTCTTAGGAACCTGATGATCAGGTCATGCTTCCCTAAGGACTTACCGTCAACTGCGTCGTGGTGTGCTGCTATGGCAGCAACGTACACCTTCAAGGTGGAAGGGGACAGCCTCCCTTCCAGCCTCTCCTGCAGGAAGGAAAGCACTGATCCGACTGCGCACCTCTGGGGGTCTTCATGTTGGGAAGAACACCACTTAGCGAATAGACGCCACTTAAAGGCATACAGGTGCCTCGTAAAGGGGACCCTAGCCTGAGTGATCGAGAGCCACTTAGGTCTTCCGCGTCCCATCCAGGGACCAGACATGGAGATTCCAGAGGTCTGGGCGCGGGTGCCAGAGGGTGCCCCATCCCTGAGAAAGAAGGTCCTTCCTCAGGGGAATTCGCCGGGGGGAGCTGTCGCGAGGAGCATGAGGTCCAAGAACCATGTCTGGGTGGGCCAGTAGGGTGCTACCAGGATGACCTGCTCCTCGTTCTCCCTGACCTTGCACAGAGTCTGTGCAAGCAGGCTCACTGGGGGAAATGCATATTTGCATAGTCCGGGGGGCCAGCTGTGTGCCAGCGCGTCTATGCCGAGGGGAGCCTCGGTGAGGGCGTACCAGAGCAGGCAGTGGGAGGATTCTTGGGAGGTGAACAGGTCCACCTGTGCCCATCCAAATCGACTCCAAATCAGCTGGACCACCTGAGGGTGGAGTCTCCACTCTACAGCGCATCCGCTGTAGTGTTGAGGTTGCCTGGATGTGAGTGGCTCGCAGCGACTTGAGGTGCTGCCGACTCCGGAGGAGGAGACGGCGGGCGAGTTGTGACATACAGCGAGAGCGCAGACCGCCTTGGCGGTTGACATATGCTACCGCTGCTGTGCTGTCCATCCGAACTAACACGTGGTTGACCTGGATCAACGGCCGGAACCTCCGCAGGGTGAGCAGAATTGCCAGTAACTTGAGGCAGTTGATGTGCCAATGCAGTCGCAGACCCATCCAGAGGCCGGCGGCTGCGTGCCTGTTGCAAACAGCGCCCCAGCCCGTTTTGGAGGCGTCTGTCGTGACCATGACGCGCCTGGAGACCAGTTCTAGGGGAACACCTGCTCGTAGAAACGAGAGGTCGGTCCAAGGGCTGAAAAGACGGTGACAGACCGACGTAATGGCCATGCGGTGTGTCCTAATCCTTTTGAAAACAGAGTTGTTTTCCACCATTCCTTCAGTGAAGTCTTCTGGAGGCAATACATTTAATTCTGCCACAGATATTAATAAAGCCTTTAAAGAATTCTATTTCTACAAATAATAATATATCATCTGCATAGAGTAGACACATTATTTCACACTTACATTCAGTATGGACAAAGGTTTCCCGTTTGTTAAATTTTGACATTTACCTAAATGTTTCCTCAAGCATATGGCTAAATCCCAAATTGTGTGTTAACAAGTCTCTCTTTTGCTGGAAAGAATGGATTGAGAGGGTGTTGCTGCACTTGGTGAGCTTTGAGATCATTTGAAAATATAACACAGCAATTTGGTATTTCTAGGTTTCAATTTTTCATGTATTTACAGTTGCACTATTTACTTTGTACTATTTTTGGTGGTAGTACACAGCCCCTAAAGCTGCAGACACCCTCTGTATGGTGCTCACAGCTTTGGAAGGGGGCATGAAGTGTCAGTATATTATTCCTCATTGATTCAGAGTCTTGGTGATGGGGCCTTAACAGCTCTTAAGAGGTTATGGGGTGAATAATGGTTAAAGTTAAAGTTGATACTGTATATATTCTGTTTATTCTGATTTTTGATATATGAATCAACAAAAAGTGTTAATAACAAATAAAAAATATAGCCACAAGCGGCAATTATCGGGGGCCAAGCACATATGGAAAAATTACAAAAATAATCTGATTTGACAGGAAAGATCCTGTGGAACCCTAACTCAAACCCTAACCCTAACTTAAACCTTAACTGCCTTCAGAGGGCTGATAGCATATTCTCTGTTCTCTTACAAAGTCATTCGTGTTTTATTGTAGGTTAATTTAATATTTAAACCACATCATTTAAATCAGAGTTTAAAATTATGGAGCAACAGGATTAAAGTCGATTCAGATTTACTGTGAAATTTAAATCAGGATCAAAATGATGATTTAAATGTAACCCTGATTATTTTTAAACAAAGTTTAAAGTTTGGTGCAACAGAATTATCAGATAAACCTTTATTTAATCTAAATTTAAGATTAATCCTGGTTGGTGCAACCCAACCTTAGTCTACCTTTAATTACTCTTTTAAGACCCTTTGAATGATTTATAGTTATGTGGCTCCCTCTGGTGGACAAACTATACTACCTTTTATGCCTATGAAGGCTTTAACAGTGGAGAAATTAGGTATTTCTTATGTTACAGCCATGCCAAATTGATGAAATTTTGCATATTACCTCAGAATGGTCTTTTGTGCATGTACACTAAGCTTTGTTAAGTTTAAAATATGTGCTCACAAGATATGGGTCAATTAGTCATAATAGGCCATACCCAAAAACCTATTGGCTAATATCTTCTGTACGATTTACCATATCAATATTCTTTTGATTAATTTTTGTCAGGAATGTCTGTAGATAATGTATACAAAGTTTCGAGTGAAATGGGCAAACAGCCTAGGACGAGTTTGAAAAAGTAGGGGTTTTTTTTCTCTCGGAAATGGAAATTCATGTAACCACATGATTTGGAGGCACTGAAGGTTTCTCAGAAATAAGATACAATATTTTTATCCTATACTGTTCTGGAGTTAATTCAACTGCTTTGAGCACAGTTGCACATTTAGGATTTTCTTAAGTTATAGCGCCCCCTAGCATCAAAACTGAACAAAACTGTGTTTTACCCTTATCTTGTCTATGTGTACAAAGTTTTGTTAAGTTTGAAAATTGCTCTCACACGATACAGGTTAATTAGTCATTAAAGGCCATACCCCAAAACATATTTGCCTATATCTTCGTAACGATATGACAAATCAAAATTCTTTTGATGCTTTTTTGTCAGGAGTGTCTGTAAATAATGTATACCAAGTTTCGTGAGAAACAGGCAAACGGCCTAGGACGAGTACGAAAAAGTAGGTTTTTCGAATAAATCGAAATTGGAGAAAATGTTTCTTGCAGAAATGAAAATTCAAGTGAACATTGATTTGGGGGCACTGGTGGATTCAGAGAAGCTACAAATTTGTATTGTAGCCTATATGGCTCCAGAGTTATGAGCAAAAATGCGAATTGCCTAATTATACTGCCACCTTGTGGCCGATTGTCACAACATTTTACATGCAGGTTTGTGTTGACACCCTGCTTGTGTATAGTAATTTCCATAACCCTAGGCCATTCCCAATATGAGATATAAGGTGCTGAAATTGTATTGGCCGGCAGCAGCCATTTTTGTTTATTTGTCTAATCGATTTTTTAAGAATATGTTAGCATGTGAACCAAAGAAGATGCATATTTAATTTGAACTTTGTCACTCAAACCACTGCAAAGTTATAACAGTTTTTTAGTTGTAGCACCCCCTAGGTGTCATCAAGATCAAGCACAAAAAAAAACGCTATTTTTTGTTTTTGCATTCTTGAGTTAACTGACAGGCGATGTCTGTATCTAAGGGTGTGTTCACACTTGTAGTTCGGTTCTCTTGGTTCTCTTGGTCCGGACCAAAAAAGAAAATTACACATTTAGTCCTGGTTCGCTTAGTGTTCACACTGGCATTTTTAACACCAAACCTAAAGATATAAAACAAAAAGCATCAGGAAAAAATCACAACCAGACTGGATAGCTTCTATGACGTATATTTTGCGACGGAACTTGCCGAACATCCAAAACAATGCTGGCTGCTTGGCGAAATGCACTCATTGGATTTATATATGTATATATGGTGGTATTTTTACCAGCTGAGAACAAACGAAGAGCTAATAAAATGTGTAAAGGAGTCTAAACAGCACCACGAATTCCTCCGTTGCACACACAAACAAAGATATGCTGCAAGGATGGCTGACAGCGGTTCCGATGCCTGTACTGACCTGTAATGGGCAACATAGCTCCTATGATGAGAAGAACCAGGTATGCTTGAGGTCAGTATTAGGCAAATTACTTCCTGTTATTGGTCCATTTAGACATTTTTGGTCCATGCTGCGTGATGCTCCATCAGTCAAACCGCGCCAGAGTTCGTTTGGAAGTGAACCGAAACCCACTATTCAGGCGGTCTCGGTCCGCTTGTTTGGTGTGCACCAAGGTTCGGATGGCAGCGTTCACACTTGTTCAAATGAACCGCACTAACAGAGCAATCGCACCAGAGTTCGTTTTAATCGAACCAAACCTGCAAAGTGTGATCACACCCTATAAGGTGATTGGCTCTTTTACCTGTAAGGCGGGACTTCATTTTCTACACCCGCAAGTGGTCCATCTCGGCTAAACAGTATCTAGTGGTTGTTGTTGTTATGCAGTTTCGAGGGTGTTGTGGATGGTTGCAAGGGTGTTTTTATGTGGTTGCTTAGGAGTTTTGGTAACACTTTACATTAATGTTCCCTTTTGCTAAGGGTTTATAAAGGGGTTCATTAATGACAAATAGCTAATTTACAAATGCATTATAAATCATTGATTTGCGATTATAACAACATGAATAAAAAGGGTGATTGTCATGTAATACTTGCCAAATAGTGAGCCATTTTACCTCACATGTTATAAATGCTTAATAACACTTAGTCAATATGAGCAACCTATGAAAATGTATCTTAATGTGGACACATATGAAGCTTTTATTAAGGAGATGCCAACATTATAAACTTGTACAATAGTTCAATATGATTTAATGGTCATCAGGATTTACATATAATAAATTGGCTGGATAGCAGGTCCCTGTTATCACTTGCTAGTAGATGATGGAACTACATCCTGTGGTGTTTTCTGATGAAATCAGAATTATTTTCCAAGGAAGATTTGAATCGCAATTATTTCTTTTCATGAAATGGTACATGATAATAGATGTAGTAGATCTTTTTCCAGGGACAGATGTTTTTAGGGTCTCTTAAAAGTGTGACATGAACTTATATTTTCCCCCATCTTTTGCCAATGACGAGAGATCAGTCACGTGACTTCCGATCTTGGAACTGAGCGCCCATGAGCAAAGATGGCCGCCTTCGGATTGCATACTTCAGGAAAACCCTGCGCTAGCTGAGCAGATACCACTGAAATAAATGAGAATGCTTAGATCTTAACAAAGGAAAGTGAGTCAAGACATTTCAGTAATTCATAAAACGACAACGCGGACTGTAGCAAAATGGCATCCCTTCTTTTAATCTCACTAAAATTATCACTTTTGGATACATTGTGTCAAAAATCATGAATAAGGGTATTTTATGATTTTGATTTATAGAAGTATGAAAAAGTGTATTTATTAGGCATTTTTAACATTCAAGTAAAATGCTTACTATTTTGCAAATATTGCATGAAAATCTCCCCTTTCATTTATATTATAATAACCGCACATTAATGATTAATAATGCATTTGTAAACAGGGATGAAAAACAAAATGTTTCTCATTTCGATTCGTTTGGGCAGAAACTGTTTGTTTGTTTGTTTTTTATGCTGAAAAAATGCTTTTTTATGCTTTTTTTATTCTTAGAAGTTAGAACAAAATAAAATAATGGTTCATAATCTTCTTTTAAAAATGGCAGTACTTTGTGCTATGGGTTGGTGACATACCAGTTGCAGTATTTCCTCTTGCAAGAGAAACAAGGAACCTGTAAATTATCAGCATAGAAATCATTACAAGCATAGTATACAGTAACCCACATAAAATAGCGTCTTTTCAATAAATGTATTCTTAGTATTAAATATATTCCCAAAATTATTTCAAATATTTCAAATATACAACTGATCATGTAAAATAAGCCATATAAAACCAAAAATTATCACAAACATAAATAAACTGTATGTATAATTACATTTTAAATACAGATCCACTTCTCACTCAAAACCAGGCAGCATCAAATCTATATTTATGCATCATATCTAACAATAATTAATTGAAGACTCGAAAACAATTTAAATGTACATTTTACCTCTAATATTTTCCTTCTATCTATTAACTGTGCATGTATATGTAGTAATTATATATAGATGTTAAAAAGGTATTCAGCATGTCACGGAAGGCAACATTCACAATCTACATTAAGGCAAAGAAATGTGTGATGCAGCAATTTCCTTCAGAATCGAAGCACATGCATATGTTCTAATAAAAAGTCTCATTGTTTCAAGCAACAAGAAGTGGTGTAATTTAGAAAATTAACTGTAATCAAGCCTTTGATCTTTGGTTTCATGAAAAAAATTACTGGAACGAAATTAACCAGTTATAACCAGCATTTTAAAAAAACATTTTCACTTCGGAACAAATGAAAGGAACTTTGTTCCCGTTTTCGGTTACGTTGATCAAAATTCTGTTCGTTTTCATTTTTCCTTTCTTAAACTGTTTGTGTCCGGATTTGTAAATGACTCATTAGTCATTAATGAACCTCTTTATAAACCCTTAGTAAAGAAAGCATTAATCTAAAGTGTTACTTTTTGTTTTGAATGGTTGTCAGAGCATTGCCATGTGGTTGCTAGGGCATTTTTAGGTGGTTGCTAGTTTGTTTTGAGTGGTTGGTAGGCGGTTACTTACAGGCCCAAGTCAAAATAGCCCAGGTCAAAATCTCTATGATATTCTGGTCTCTAAATTTGCCTTGAATGCATATGGATTTTTTTGCCCATTTTATTGTTTCCCAGGTAAAAATCATCAACTAACTTTCCTCAACAAGCCACATGATTTGAGGTATCATGTCTGTAGCACAAATGGTGCGGGACAGGTTACACGTGGAAGTTTAATGCTTAGGGTTTGGATTTTGTTCAAATCACTAAGAGCAATAGTAGTAGTAATGCTTGGCTTATAGCTAACACTACTAAAAAGAGGGAGTCAGAGAGAGAGAGAGAGAGAGAGAGAGAGAGAGAGAGGGAGTGACACACACACACACACACACACACAAAGGTAAGGAGACAGGGAGACAGAGCAGCACTCAGCAGCTGTCGACCTAATTCCACTAACACAGTGCTTGTGGTCTGATTAAGGAAGCGCTCTGGCCTCTAATTTACTCTTGACACCAGTTAATGCTGTATATCTCAATCACACACACACACCGCAGGCCTGATCAACAGCGATCCGTCCTCTAGACGGACAAGAACCAGGGTGTACGGACACAACCCGGCGTCTGATGTTGCTGACACACTGCGTGCCGTATCGAGCAGGGAAGTTTGGAGCAGACATCATCAGTTTGTCTCTTCAGTTCTCTCTGTCACTCTCTCTCTCTCGGCTTTGTCCTGACTGCATTTTCTTGTGTTTCTCTTGTGTTTGCACTCCTCTCTTTTATTATTATGAATTTTTTTTTGTTGTTGTTGTCATTTTCCTCTCTTTTTAATGGAGAATGGTGTGAATGCTGTATGCAAATGAGATGGTTATTACCCCACTGCTCATCAAGCAGCGCGTAGGAGACATTAATAGGCTGATGAATATGCATGTGAATTTGTTAATTAAGTTAATTATTCTGCTGAAAATGCATTCGTCTTCTAAGGACATCTTCCCCAGCATCCCAACCTGCTTCTCTCATTAGTCATGCGATATTTCTCACGGAGCGGTGTGTGTGTGTGTGTGTGTGTGTGTGTGTGTGTGTGTGTGTGTGTGTGTGCCCGTGCACGCGTGCCACATAGAAAGAGAGAGAGAGAGAGAGAGAGAGAATATTTGGATGTGAAGAGATGGCATTTTGAACTTGAGAAGGTGCACAATTATTTAACAATTATTTAATCATTATTAACTAATACTAATAATATTAAATGTTTTAAAATAAATATGTCAAAGTAATTTTTATTTGTATGGTGCTTTTCACAATACACATAATTAGCTTGAGTAGCTTGATAGAAAATCATGCCTTAATGTCTGAAATGATGTCTAGTAAGCAAAACAATGGCCTCTGTGGCAAGGAAAAACTCCATAAGAAAAACAATGCCTTAAATAATTATCAAATAATTAATGACAAATAATTAAATATGTAATAATTCTATAAGTTTAATTAATTATACAGTGTGTGTATATATATATACAGTACTGTGCAAAAGTCTTAGGCACATAAGCTGTTTCACAACAGTGAAACAGTTTGTCTTAAGATGGTTATTTATATCTTCAGCTTTAGTGTGTCAATAGGAAATATACATTTTAGACTCCCAAACATTATTTTGCAAATAGAAAAGATTAGAATAGAAGAACAGGGAGCCCTGCAACAGATGTCATGGCCCCCACAAAGCCCCCCACTGAACATCATGTCAGTCTGAGATTACATAAAGAGACAGAAGCAATTGAGACAGCCTAAATAGATAGAAGAACAGTGGTGAATTCTCCAAGAAGCTTGGAACATCCTATCTGCCAACAACCAAGAAAAACTGTGTCCAGGTGTACCTAGGAGAATTGGTGCTGTT
Source organism: Myxocyprinus asiaticus (assembly GCF_019703515.2). Taxonomy (NCBI): domain Eukaryota; kingdom Metazoa; phylum Chordata; class Actinopteri; order Cypriniformes; family Catostomidae; genus Myxocyprinus; species Myxocyprinus asiaticus. Next base: position 38,876,511 of record NC_059379.1, read on the forward strand.
TTAAAGGCAAAGGTGGTCACACCAAATATTGATTTAGCTTTTTTATGTTTACTGGACTTTGTATGACATTAAGTGATAAATGAAAACTATTTATGTCATTATTTTTGAAGACATCCTCACTATGCAACATTTTTCACAAGTGCCTAAAACTTTTGAACAGTACTGTATATATATATATATATATATATATATATATATATATATATATATATATATATATATATATATACTGTATTCCATTGATTCAGTGTTTGAATATGAATGTTAATTTTTAGTGTCAATGTTAGTATTGTGTACAATTCAGTAACCTAAAAATGTTTTTCATGTGGTAATGAAGCAGAATAAAAAATGTCATTTATATTGGCTCAGTCTCAATTCGAATCAATCTGACTGCATTTGTTTACACCAACCAAAGAAAATGTTAAAAATCAGATCTGGTACAAAAAGTGTTTTAGGGTAACTACTTCACATATTCACTCCTAAATGAGTTTTTGGCTTGTAGTTTTTCTCCACTGCTATCTCTCTTACTGGTTTTCTCCTCCTAATTGTTTATTAAAACCCTCTTAAATGAACTTTTTGTGCCAACTTTTTAACACATTAATTAATTGTTGTAGCCAATTAAGTACCGTTGTGCAAATGAGCCTCAGCATAAATAGTCCTGTAAGGCTGCCCATAACCCCCATCAACCCCCCCCCCTTCATCACACACACACACACACACACACGTGGGTCCTGCTATTCCAAGGACACATTAACACATTACTTTCCCACTTTAGATTAGTTTTCCGGTCGTCCGATCTCAAGGAGTTTTGAGATACATGGTAACTTGTGATTGTGTTAGAATAATGGGTTCAGTATCTATGCCTTTGTTAAAAAATACAGTTCTTACCACATGTAGTATTATGTAAAAGAAAAATTGCATAAACCTTGTGAAAAATTTTAATAATTAACACTTTACATTAGTGTTACAGTAGCAATAACTGAGTAATAATGATATGTACTAACTATACATTTACCTATTTCATTGTTATCCAAAGTGAGAATAATAAAAGCAGATGCAAATAAAAACTGCTAGTAATTACTCATAGTTATACTTGTTTCTACACATTGCTTTTATTATTATATTCTAACATAATAACACATCAAATGTATAACATGAACACTAATGTAAAATAGTATCAAAGTCAGGTTCTTAAGATCTAACAATTTATACAATACATATTATTATGATATTAAGTTATGTATACCTTCATCATAGTCTTTGGTAAATGGTTTAATGAACAAAGTAATGTGGAATGTAGTAATTATGAGCAAAGACTCCAAGGTCATCATGTATACTGAAAAATGTGTGTGTGGTTGGGGGATGATAAAAGATTATTATATGATATCTACTGTTTGATATATAGAATACATATTAATACAACTGGACACCAGGTAAGCACTTTCCTCATGCATAATGATTTCTGTGTTCAATGTCAGTATCACAGTACTATCATCAAAACAACAACGTGAAGTTCAGCACTGAAAGAAATTGATGAACAAATGGAGGTCTTATAGTGAAAACAGAATTTAAGAAGAATAATCGTGAAAATACAGTGGGCTACACACTCAAACTCTGAAAATGTATCAAACCTCTCACAGAAATCGAAACACTTAGTTGTGCTCAATTAGACTGCATTGCATGATAATCAAAGACATATCAATACCTGAGCAAAAATGGCGTCTAAAAGCTATGAAGAACCACAGCAGACTCAGAACCAAAATGGCGGATCATTGATGATCTTAATGACAGAACCAGAATAAGCGCACATTCACTTTCTGTGCCTGATTTTATATCGGGGGGGCAGGAGAAGGTTATTTACTGTCATCTAATGCACCCCTCTAGTGCCCCATAGCCAAGGGGGGTCCCTGCTGGGATGGCAGGGTGAAGTAGTGCCTGATTGATGGTACGGCTTTGGTCTGCCTCTGTGCCCATGTGCCATGCGGCCCCTCTGTCTGTATCACTGAATATATCTGTACTTACAGCAAACGCACTGCCCAGCAACTCTTTATAGACATACTTTAAACACACACACATATACAGTAAATACATACATACACAAACACACACACACGTTTTAGATGTCATGTGTATGTTTTCTTCCTTTTCTTTTACTTAAAAAAAAAAAACCACACACACACTTACAAAAACATGGAATGTACATTCTATTATCAAAGAGGTTTTCTAGCATCTTTCTCTGTATTTCATTTCCATGATCACCTGAAAACGTGTGATTCCGTGTGTGTATATAAACCACATTTCACTTGTCAACTATTGATGTGTCTGAACTCTTGATCAGAAGGCGCCCTCTGGTGTTATAATATTATTATTACTGTGCAATAAACCACAGTGTGCACACTGTACATTGAGAGGACTCTTTGAATGATCAACGTCATGTGTATTGGCTTGGGGGAAAAAACAAAACAACAACAACAACTAATTTTGCTGTATTACAGTTCCGTGATGGTTAATAACACAGTAATAATCATTCTGAATGATTACCATATTTATGCACCATGGTTTTTACGTTGTGGTCCAAGGTATCTCAAAGAATACTTTTTAACAGTATTCTTTGTTTCAAGTTTCAAAAAACAAAACATAAAAAAATATCGCTGGTGCTTTTGCATTTGCAAGATTTACGCATTTCAATTTCAAAACTAAATTTCCATCTAATTGAATTAAGTAATTTTTTACAAGATAAAGCAAATAAAACTAGATATTTTAAGTTTATGAATTTAATTTTGTTAAACATTACACAAATCAATTTTATGTAATTAACAGTTAGGAAACTACAATGCGTAAATCTTAAAAATAGGCTCAAATATTTTTTAACTTGTGTTTTCTCTTTAATAAAAATCTGGTTTCTGTTTTTTTTCCCTGTGTTTACTGAAATTCATGATGATGACCATCTTCAACCAATGGCACATGAATAAAATATAGGCCTAAATACAAAACATTAACATTATAAAGACTAATTATGATTAATATTGTTAATACCTTAATAATTATTTTACAAATAAATAAATAATAGGCATTGTGCAGATATTATGCCACAGGTATTCAGTCAAGAAATAAAATATATTCTGAAATATTTCATAAAACAATAGATTTTAAACTAAATCTGGCTATTTCATTAAGGTCCATACATAACAGAAAATGAGACTGACATCTTTAATGTATAAATTATTTTAACTAAATGCTACATTTACAAAATGAGAACAGCATAAATAGAATTTCTATATTTTGTGAAATGTCCCTTCTAATGCAAGTTCGAACATTCATTTTCAGTATGCATATTTACATATTAGCATCCTCTCTCTGTGTGGAAAA